>NC_134402.1:461938436-462238436 GCF_038048845.1 Mixophyes fleayi | reverse complement strand
TCTTTATTGAAATGTTCAGCCAGAGTAGACGAGGAAGGCAAACCAGACAGAGGGACGAAATGAGCCATCTTCGAAAATCTGTCTACCACTACCCAAATAGTATTGTGATTCTTACTTGGTGGCAAATCAGTAACGAAATCCATACTAATATGGGTCCAAGGCTTGGACGGAATGGGTAGTGGTCGCAGCAACCCTGCTGGAGTTCTGCGGGAGGATTTGAACTGAGAACATAAATCACAGGAAGCAATAAACTCTTTGACGTCTCTCCTCATTGAAGGCCACCAGTAACTTCGAGAGAGAATCTCAAAGGTCTTGTGTTCACCGGCGTGTCCAGAAAAACGAGAGGCATGGAACCACGAAAGGATTTTCCTCCTCAGAGTAGGAGGCACGAGGGTCTTCCCAAATGGCAGCATTTTGGTGGATGAGGCAGCCAGTAAAATACATTTGGGGTCTAGAATAGCATGGTTGGGAACCTCTTCTACATCAGAGGACGTCACAAAAGCTCGAGATAGAGCGTCAGCTTTCTTGTTCTTAGCGGCTGGTTTGAAGGTTATAATTAATTCAAAACGGGAAAAGAAAAGAGACCATCTTGCTTGACGAGGGTTCAAGCATTGGGCAGATTGCAGATATGACAAGTTCTTATGATCCGTGAAGATCGTCACCGGATGGCGAGCTCCTTCCAACAAGTATCTCCATTCCTCTAATGCAGCTTTGATGGCCAGCAACTCCTTGTCCCCGATTGTATAATTTTTCTCTGCGGGCAGAAGACCCCGAGAGTAGAAGGCACAAGGATGTAATTTTTGTTGCTCCGAGCGTTGGGAGAGAATGGCTCCTAAGCCCACATTAGAGGCATCTACTTCTAGGAAGAAGGGGAGTGTCACATCAGGCTGTCGAAGAATGGGAGCAGACGAGAAGGACTCTTTGAGAATTTGAAAGGCTTGGAGAGCCTCAGATGACCATTGCTTAGTATTAGCCCCTTTCCGAGTCAGGGCCACAATAGGAGATGCAATGGATGAAAAGTCTTGAATGAAGCGTCTATAGTAATTGGCAAAACCTAAAAAACGCTGGATAGCACGAAGAGTAGTTGGCTGGGGCCAATGTAATACAGCATTTACTTTGTCTGGATCCATCTTCAGGCCAACTCCGGAAACTATATACCCCAAGAATGGAATCTGGGACAACTCGAATGCACATTTTTCCAATTTACAGAACAATGAATTTTTCCGTAGTCTGGAGAGGACCTCTGCCACATGTTGGTGATGAGAAGGCAGGTCCTGTGAAAAGATCAATATGTCGTCCAGGTAGACAATGACACATACATATAATAAGTCCCGAAAGATCTCATTGATGAAGCCTTGGAAAACAGCGGGGGCATTACACAGCCCGAAAGGCATTACTAAATATTCGTAATGCCCATCTCTGGTGTTGAACGCAGTCTTCCATTCGTCACCGGAACGGATTCTAATTAAATTGTAGGCACCACGAAGATCCAACTTAGTAAATATCCGAGCTCCCTTGATGCGATCGAATAGCTCAGTGATCAGCGGAATGGGATACCGATTCTTGATAGTAATGGCGTTGAGTCCACGAAAATCTATGCAAGGGCGTAGTGATCCATCCTTCTTTTTGACGAAGAAGAATCCAGCTCCAGCGGGAGAGGTGGAAGGTCGAATAAACCCACGCTGGAGATTCTCCTGTATGTACTCAGATGTGGCTTGAGTCTCAGGTAACGAGAGTGGATAGACCCGACCCCTGGGAGGAGTCTTGCCAGGTAGAAGGTCGATCGGACAATCCCAAGAACGATGAGGAGGAAGACGTTCAGACTGAGCTTTATCAAACACATCGGCAAATGAAGCATACTGAGGAGGGAGTCCCGGGGAGGAAGACGAGATGGAAGATTGCTGTACTTTAAGAGGAATAACTTGGGAAAGGCAACGATGGTGACATTCAGACCCCCAAGACGTAACTTGAGGGGTGCGCCAGTCAATCTGGGGAGAGTGACACTGAAGCCATGGAAGGCCTAAGACAATCGGACTTGTCGTAACTGGAAGAATTAAAAACGAAATTTTTTCATGGTGTAGTACACCAATCTGAAGCGTTACTGGAGACGTACTCTGGGTGATGAGACCATTGATGAGACGTGATCCATCTATAGCCGTCACAGTAATGGGTGTTTTTAAAGTAATCACTGGTAGGGACCATTGATTCACTAGTGATTTAGAAATGAAATTTCCTGCTGCTCCGGAATCAATCAATGCCTGTGACTCAAAGGATTTGGTAGCAAAGGAAATCGTAACATCAAAAGCGCAGACTTTAGATTTCATAGACGATGGAGAGGACTCCAGGGACCCTAACTTCACCTCTCCAGAACTAGTTAGGGCCTGGCATTTCCCGATCTCTTAGGGCAAGAGCTGAGCATATGCGTGGAATCAGCACAATAGATACAGAGTCTATTCTTTACTCTTCGTTTCCTCTCCTCTGAAGATAATTTGGAACGTCCTATCTCCATGGGAATCACAGAGGGTGAAGCTGGACGAAATTGAGGGGTTGAACGAAGAGGTGCTTTAACAGCAGTTGTTTTCTCAGACTCTCTTTCACGAAATCTCATATCTACACGATGGCAAAGAGAGATCAAATCTTCTAGTGACGAAGGAAGCTCTTGGGTAGTCAGTGCATCTTTAATTTTATCGGAGAGCCCCTGCCAGAAGGCGGCAACTAATGCTTCAGTGTTCCACTGAAGTTCAGAGGCTAAGATCCTAAATTGAATGACGTACTGGCCTACTGTATGAGAACCTTGTCGTAAACGAAGAATGCTGGAAGCAGCGGAGGTCACATGACCTGGTTCATCGAACACACTTCGGAACGTAGAAATGAATTTGGCACTATCTTGTAGAATTGGATCGTTTCTTTCCCACAGAGGGGAGGCCCAAGCCAGGGCTTGTCCAGAAAACAATGAGATAAGATAGGCCACTCTGGAACGATGGGTAGAAAAATTTTGAGGTTGGAGCTCAAAATGGACTGAACATTGTTTAAGGAAACCCCTACAAGTTTTGGGGTCTCCATCGTACTTTGACGGAGTAGGCAGGTGAAGCGTGGGAGCTGTAGACACCTGGGATGGCACTGGGGAACGGAGGAAAGCACAGGAGCTTCAATATTAGCTGTAACAGTCTGTCCAGATGTTCCTTGGGAGGTTAACGATTGGTAACATTGAAGTAACAGCTGTTGGCGAGCATCCTGTTGCTCCACACGGCTGACCAGATGCTGCAGCATCTCTTTAGCGGTAGGTTCCGTATCTGGGTCTGTCATGGCCTGATCTTACTGTCACGGGCACTAGGAGTCTTTACCCAGGGATCACCAGGTGATAGGCTTACCAGAGCAGTATAGGTGGTAATATGGTACTCTGGTAGCAGGTTGATCACGGAACAGGAAATAGCAGATGATGAGATGCTCAAGAAAGTCTATGACTAGCAGCACTGGCAATATGGAGGTAATAATACACGAGGAACTGTATGGACAAAGGACACGTGAAGGTAGTCAGTGGTCTGCAGTAGCAAGTTGTACCACTGCTATAGTGAGGAGGAATGTCCAACAGAGACGAGGAGGTGATGAGAGTCAGCGGTCTGCGGATAGCAAGTTGTACCGCTGTCTGAGTGAAGGAATGGAATCCAAGTGGAGGTATCCGGGGAGTCAGTGGTCTGCGTTAGCAAGTTGTACCACTGCTATGTGAGAGGATACTGGAACAGGTGATACCGGAAACAGGGATCAGTGGTCTGCCTCTAGCAAGTTGTACCACTGAATATATATGTGAGGAGGTGCACGGGGAGAGACTGCAACACAAGATATACACGGGCACCTTAAACTTGATCCACAGTAATATGCACAATATATATATATATATATATATGACTGAACAGCACTGCCATAATAGAAAGTCTCTTGAAGTAATCCAGCACGAGATAACACAGTCAATGATGGCAATAGACTCAGCGGATAGCAAACTCCAGAGGAGAACCAACACAGTCCAGCAAGATATGCAATACACCAGCACAGTCAATGAGAAGTATGCATACCGTGGTTCAGAAGCAGGCAGTCAGACAGGAGTGCAGAGATACCTGAACGGCAGGAGGCCGGCAGGATGCAAAGTCCCTGGATGGGTGAAGCGGTGGTCTAGTAGGTGCAGCGCACAGGTAGGTAGACCAGCAGGGAAACAAATATACAGGAATCAGTAGAGCGTGGAACTGGACTCCTGGAGGACCCTGGAGAATGGCGATGGTCTAGCAGAGAGGTAAGTAGAGAGACACGAATCCAATGCTAACAGGCGGGTATAGACCAGCGGGAACACAGGAAAGCGTGGAGAGCGGATCAGCAGTAGATGGATGAGTAGAGCTGAGGAGTAGCAGCAGCAGGTCTCTGCGGACACACGGAGGTAGCCAATAGCAACCAGCAGGTGCAATAACGATGGGACACGGGAGAGCAGAGTTGAACTGGAACTGTTGATCACGGAGAGTAGCGGATAGCAGTAGTGGCAGCAGTCTCGAGGAAACACGGGAGAGTTGAGTTGAACTGAAGACTGAAGCGCACAGAGGCAGCGGATAGGAATCAGCCAAACAGTCACGATGGAACACAGACGAGTTGCAGGTTGAAGACTGTAGTGCACGGAGGCAGCGGATAGGAATCAGCTAACAGTCACGATGATGAAACACAGACGAGTTGCAGGTTGAAGACTGTAGTGCACGGAGGCAGCGGATAGGAATCAGCTAACAGTCACGATGATGAACAGGTGAGTGAATGTGGATTGAAGACTGTAGTGCACGGAGGCAGCGATAGGAATCAGCTAACAGTCACAATAATATATGGTAGAGTTGAAGTGGTTAGAAGACTGTAGTGCACGGAGGCAGCGGATAGGAATCAGCTAACAGTCACGATGATACACAGAAAGGTAGAAGTGGTATGGGAACCACAGTAGTAGCAGTGGTTTGGAAACCACAGAGGTAGAAGTGGTTTGGAAACCACAGGAATCAGCAGCGCTGAATAAACGAGGAAACACAGGAACACCTTCAGAGACTCATGGGGAATGAGACTCCAAGATCAGGCAACGTGGTATTGACCACAGGTGCTTAATATAGGGAGTGTTGCCTGATCTGCCAATTAAGTTAAAGGAACATACACTGAAGGATTAGAAAGGGCTGCGCATGCGCAGTCCCTCAGGATGGAGGACGGCCACGGTTCCTAAATGTCCGGGAAGAAGCACTCACAGTCCGGTGAGTGACAATCTCTTCCTTGTGCCTCCATAGGTAAGCAGTAAACCACCACTATTTGACTCTACACGCTCGTGGTATGCCTGAAGCATGTTTATGTGGTAGGTCTGCTGCCACCTATTGATGCTATTAAAATGACACAACATAGGTGATGTCACTTAGGGGTTTTGAGACCGTGTACAGTCCAGCCCAGGCAGCCTGGAGCTGACATGTGAGCATCAGAACAACTACCTTCTGCCGACCCTCAAAAACTCTGGCGCGTACCCTGACCATACCAAGTCTTCAGCTTGGTCTGTCCTTCCGCTAGGCTAGCTTGCGCTAGCCCCTTGAGATTCTCTAACTCCACTGCAGAGACATCCTGGGTCTAATTACTTTTCCCAAGATTCCCGGATCAGGTCAAGAGGTCTCTGGACTCTGCAGCTATACAGTAATTAGAAAGGGGAGAAGCCGTAGACTCCTGCAGCAGCTCCCAATAAGCCAACAGGAGGTGTGGCAGATAGTGTTCCCAGTCCCCCACCTCTGAAGATACATATGCCCATAGCATATGCTTCAGAGTGCCATTGAACCAGTCACAAAATCCAATAGTCTGGGGATGATGGGGGCGACACTGAGCTGCCTGGCTCAGTACTTTGCCTAGAGACACTGAACCAGGTCACTCATTAACTGCGTCCCTTGAACGGTCAAGATCTCGCTGGAAAAACCTACTCTGCTATAGATTCCTAGCAGCGCGTTCGCTTCCATTTCTGCAGTTATGAAGGACAGAGCTACAGCCTCAGGGCACCACAGTGAGGATGTATTTCTTCCACAATCTACAAGGCTCAGGTAGTGGTCCTACTATTTCCACAGCCACTAAGGACAGGAGGGGAGCACTGAAGCGCTCAATTCGCTGATGCACATCACAGGATTTAGTGTAGGCCAGAAAAAGTTCTGTCAGGCGCTTCAGTATTTGGTCCCTCCCACGGTGCCCAGCCACAGGGATGTCGTAGCCAACCGACAACAAATGCGTGCAAAAGATCAGTGGGACCACCAGCTGAACTTGTTTCCAGACTGGACTATCCCCATCTAACTTCCTGGCTACCTGGTGCAGCAACCCTTTTTACCAGGTCACACTTCCCACCTACATCTCTGAAAGGTCACTGTCAGCTTTATCCCTTCCAGAGAGGGATTAGAGAGATAAGCTGCACTGAACTCATTCCTGCGGCCATCACTACTGTCAGTCGAGAGACAATGCAGGGGGGTCTATGTAAGGGTTACTAGGGTCAGTCAAAGTGCGGTCAATGAAAAGGAGGTTATTGTGATCAGGTATACTCCCCACCAGAGCTGGTAAACTGCTAGGGGCTGGAGCATCAGCTGGCATCCTCTGCACTGCAAGGGGACGTGGTAAAGAGCTGGTTGGTTCCTGAAAATCTAGCAGCTTGAGTCTTTTCCTCTGGGTTAAGTGAGGCTGTGATTGCTTGAGGGGCTGAGTGGTGCAGGCAGAGATCCTGAAGACTGTAGTCTGGCCACTTGGCTCCAGGTCATAAATAATTCTGGTCACAATTCCAACCCCAGCATTGTTGTCCCAGATCACATTGGTTGGGAGGCCATCCATAACAGCAACATCTGACAACTCCTCGCCATCTTCCCAGTCCAGATAGACCCTTGCTACAGGCACTACCCTTTCCAGTCCATCTGCCCCAGTAACTTTGGCAGTGCAATCCTGTAATACTGCAACAGGATCAATAAGATGGGTGATCACTAAAGTGATTGAGGAACCCGAGTTTCTAAGTCTTTTTTCCAGCAGGGGTCCCACTTGTACTGACTGCAGGTTCCTCCACATGTTTCTGGAGGGGTCTTTAGGTCAAACAAGTGACTCTTCCCGTTAAGTCGCTGACTATCATGCCACACGCCATTGGGCTGGCAGGGGTGAAAACAGTCAATAGAGGCATACCTTCACCGATTAAACAGTCAAGTCTGGGGCGCTGCGATTGTGGGATACTTCATCCTCAGTTTACCAGTTTTCCCACAGGCATAGCACTTCTTCTCCAGCCTGGGATCCAGTGGTCTCTGAGAACTCCCAGGGACAGGGCAGGGCAGTGGCTGGCGAGAGGTACTCAAATGGCTGGATGCTTGGTTTTGGGGGTGAGTAGAAGAGGGGTGTCCTCCTGATTATACAGTCCTTTGGGGTTGGCTGGTAACCTGGAGTGTGGCCTAACCATCACATATTGATCCGTCAACTGGGCGGCTTCTTCCAAGGTTGCTGGCTTGCTGTCCAGCACCGATTCTTCCACCTCTGGAGTGCACCGGTGGTAAAACTGCACTTGGTACATTAAGTCTATTACCTCCTCCACGGTCTGGGTTCCAGCTCACGCACCCACTTCCTGGCGCACTCATGCAGCACATTGACAAACACCTCATGGGTGGCGTGGAGGTTCTTGGCAAGGTCCCAAACTTGTGTCAGTAGGTGTCTGAGGTAATAGTGTACTGATTAAGGAGGGCCCTATTTACTATATCACAGTCCTCTGGGAGCATTCCATGGTAGGCATCCACTGGACGTCCTTCCAGCGTTGGCAACAAACGTTTGACTCATTTCACTCTGGGTACAGCGTGTCGCCTGCAGGTCCTATGAAATACTTGCAGATACTCGTTGTGACAGAATGGACCTCCTGGGCTTGACTTTCCACCGTCCCTTCTCCCAAATGCGTTCTCTAACCGCAGTAGAAGGGGCTTTTGCTGCTGCCACCACTAGGCTTCTAAGCGCCTTCTTCTGGGTAACTGTCGCTGCTAGTGTACCCCCTTGCTTGTGCATCTGGGCTGGTACCCCAGACCTCGTGCCTTCAGATCAGGGTTGCTGTGGATGGATTTCCCCTGGCCTATCACACTGGGCAAAGAAGTTGTCAAGCAGGTCTTGAAGCAAGTGATGTTTATTTACAGTCACACTGATTAAAAGTACCAGTGGTCAGGTCAGATGGAACAATAATGATACATTCCAGTACAAAACAGTGCAGTTTTATACAGCTTTGGACACAGCCTACCAAGGGGGTTCAGCACCCTGAACTCTTTTCTGGCCACAAGAAATCTGAGTTATTTTTAGTATCAGGATGCAATATGTTTCCCAAAACATGGATTTAAATGCAATGCCAAGTTAACAAAATGTACACTTATATGCTATATCCCAAAAACCTTCTGTGAGCATTATTCAGAAAGGATCTGAGATGCAGGCAGGCAGGGGGCCGCTGCCTCACAGACAGAGAGGCAGCACCCCCCCCCCCTCCCCTGCTGTGTACACAGGCTGACCAGATGTGTTGGCCACCGAGATAAAAAGGTCTAAATAATATGAGGGACTTTCTTTAGAAAAGTTATACAAATCCAACCATGACTTCCTCTCTCAGAAGTTACAAATAAATACCTCAGAAATTAATGCACTTCCTATACAAAGTACCACTCGATATAATAAAATCAGTACAGTTGCAATGATATAAATAAGTGCCCTGCGCTGTTTCCTTTAAATAAATTTATACAATGAGTTATTTGTAAGTGATCCAGCCACAGTCACTTTTAGATCAAAAGCTTAATTAACATGGCCTTTTCTTTCTTCAAAAATGTTACAAAAACAAGTTGATCAACATGACATACTACTCAGAAATCAATACATTTCAAATACAATTATATACAATTAGAAATCAATTATATACATCTCCGCACTGAGCCACTAATTGAAATAAATGTATACGATATCTTATTTCTTACTGATCCGGCCACAGTATCCCATCAGCAAAATTGCCCAAGAATGATTTAAATAGCATATTAATGAGAAACATTTCATTTTGACCATTACCTCCTTTTTGGTGAACAAACAATTGATGTACAGGTCCCTCTCTTGGTGACTTCAAACCTTTGCTATCTCCCGCCAGTATTGTTCCCACTGGTCTTTGCTGTTCTCCCCTTACTGCTCTACCGATGCCACTAAACTCTCTAGTGAGTTGTTTCTACTCCTAGCAATCACTGTTTATGTACAGGGTGCACCAGGTCACGCAGCGCTGTGTGCCATACAGATACATGAATACACACAACTATAGTAATTAATATAATTAAACATAATTGCAAATATGTGGCACAAAACCCAATTATGAGTAATACTTCAGCAATTATAGGTATCAGAACACACATAAAAATTCCAGGTAGGTGAGTAATAAATATATGTATGTGAGTAAGAAGTATTTCAGGTATTAAATACAACTAAATATAACAGCAGATGTATGATACAAGATCCAAGTATGAGTTACACTTGAGCAATTACAGGTAACACATAACAAGTTCTGTGTGAATGACTAAACAATCAGTGTAGCTCTCACACTAAATATGTAGGGTAGAATATCAATAGGGCAAACAAGGTAAATAAACAGACAAGAGACATAGGAAAGATCCTGCCCATGAGAATTTATACTTTAGAGGAAGGGGACAGTTAGAGACAGTAGGAGCACAAGGTGGATGTTGTGAGTGGAGTGGAAATGTGGGTCTAGGAGAAGGTAGGTTAGTCAGGCATGAGGGACCGTTTAAAAGCTTTTAAGATGGAGCGAGTCCGTAGGGATGGTGAGAAGTTCCAGAGGAGTGGAGCAACTTGTGAAAGTTCTTGGAAACAAGAATGAAAGGGCGTTATAAGAGGGAAGGAGAGGGGCAGGTCGGATGCGTAGTGGGGTGTATAGTTTGACAAGACCAGAGATGTACTGAGGGGAAGCGCGAGAACTTTGCAGGTAAGGGTGAGAAATTTTAATTGAATTCTGGAGGAAATAGGGAGCTACAGAGTGGTGCAGCAGCTGAAGAGCGCGGGATTCAGGATAGATTGTAGAGAGAAAAATCAAGTGAGGGTAAAACCGGTGAGGAAGAGGTTTTAGTAATTAAGGATTCTCTAAAGACCTCTCATCTGTACTGTTCTCTCCATTCTCTCATCTGTACTGTTCCCACCGGTCTCTCGTCTGTACTGTACCCACAATCTCGTCTGTACTGTTCCCTCCAATCTCTCATCTGTACCGTTCCCACCGGCCTCTCGTCTGTACTGTTCCCTCCGGGCCTCTCGCCTGTACTGATCCCACCGGCCTCTCGTCTGTACTGTTCCCTCCGGGCCTCTCGTCTGTACTGTTCCCTCCGGGCCTCTCGCCTGTACTGTTCCCACCGGCCTCTCGTCTGTACTGTTCCCTCCGGGCCTCTCGTCTGTACTGTTCCCTCCGGGCCTCTCGTCTGTACTGTTCCCACCGGCCTCTCGTCTCTACTGTTCCCTCCGGGCCTGTCGCCTGTACTGTTCCCACTGGCCTCTCGTCTGTACTGTTCCCTCCGGGCCTCTCGTCTGTACTGTTCCCTCCGGGCCTGTCGCCTGTACTGTTCCCACCGGCCTCTCATCTGTACTGTTCCCTCCGGGCCTCTCGCCTGTACTGTTCCCTCCGGGCCTGTCGCCTGTACTGTTCCCACCGGGCCTCTCGTCTGTACTGTTCCCTCCGGGCCTCTCGTCTGTACTGTTCCCTCCGGGCCTCTCGTCTGTACTGTTCCCTCCGGGCCTGTCACCTGTACTGTTCCCTCCGGGCCTGTCGCCTGTACTGTTCCCTCCGGGCCTGTCGCCTGTACTGTTCCCTCCGGATCTCTCATCTGTACTGTTCCCAACGGCCTCTCGTCTGTACTGTTCCCTCCGGGCCTCTCGTCTGTACTGTTCCCTCCGGGCCTCTCGTCTGTACTGGTCCCACCGGCCTCTCGTCTGTACTGTTCTCTCCGGGCCTGTCACCTGTACTGTTCCCTCCGGGCCTGTCGCCTGTACTGTTCCCTCCGGGCCTGTCGCCTGTACTGTTCCCTCCGGATCTCTCATCTGTACTGCTCCCAACGGCCTCTCGTCTGTACTGTTCCCTCCGGGCCTCTCGTCTGTACTGTTCCCACCGGCCTCTCGTCTGTACTGTTCCCTCCGGGCCTGTCGCCTGTACTGTTCCCTCCGGGCCTCTCGTCTGTACTGTTCCCACCGGCCTCTCGCCTGTACTATTCCCTCCGGGCCTCTCGTCTGTACTGTTCCCTCCGGGCCTCTCGTCTGTGCTGTTCCCTCCGGGCCTCTCGTCTGTGCTGTTCCCACCGGCCTCTCGTCTGTACTGTTCCCTCCGGGCCTGTCGCCTGTACTGTTCCCACCGGCCTCTCGTCTGTACTATTCCCTCCGGGCCTCTCGTCTGTACTGTTCCCTCCGGGCCTCTCGTCTGTACTGTTCCCTCCGGGCCTCTCGTCTGTACTGTTCCCTCCGGGCCTCTCGTCTGTACTGTTCCCTCCGGGCCTGTCGCCTGTACTGTTCCCACCGGCCTCTCGTCTGTACTGTTCCCTCCGGGCCTCTCGTCTGTACTGTTCCCACCGGCCTCTCGTCTGTACTGTTCCCTCCGGGCCTCTCGTCTGTACTGTTCCCACCGGCCTCTCGTCTGTACTGTTCCCTCCGGGCCTGTCGCCTGTACTGTTCCCTCCGGGCCTGTCGCCTGTACTGTTCCCTCCGGGCCTCTCGCCTGTACTGTTCCCTCCGGGCCTCTCGTCTGTACTGTTCCCTCCGGGCCTCTCGTCTGTACTGTTCCCTCCGGGCCTGTCATCTGTACTGTTCCCTCCGGGCCTGTCACTTGTACTGTTCCCTCCGGGCCTGTCGCCTGTACTGTTCCCTCCGGGCCTCTCGCCTGTACTGTTCCCTCCGGATCTCTCGTCTGTACTGTTCCCACCGGCCTCTCGTCTGTACTGTTCCCACCAAGTTCTCGTTTGTTCTGTTCCCTCTGGATCTCTCGTCTGTACTGGTCCCTCCGGACCTCTCTCCTGTACTGTTCCCTCCGGGCCTCTCGCATGTACTGTTACCTCCGGACCTCTCGTCTGTACTGTTACCTCCGGGCCTCTCGCCTGTACTGTTCCCTCCGGGCCTCTCGTCTGTACTGTTCCCTCCGGGCCTCTCGTCTGTACTGTTCCCTCCGGGCCTGTCACCTGTACTGTTCCCTCCGGGCCTGTCACTTGTACTGTTCCCTCCGGGCCTCTCGCCTGTACTGTTCCCTCCGGGCCTCTCGCCTGTACTGTTCCCTCCGGGCCTCTCGCCTGTACTGTTCCCTCCGGGCCTCTCGCCTGTACTGTTCCCTCCGGGCCTCTCGCCTGTACTGTTCCCTCCGGGCCTCTCGCCTGTACTGTTCCCTCCGGGCCTCTCGCCTGTACTGTTCCCTCCGGGCCTCTCGCCTGTACTGTTCCCTCCGGATCTCTCATCTGTACTGTTCCCACCGGCCTCTCGTCTGTACTGTTCCCACCAAGTTCTCGTTTGTTCTGTTCCCTCCGGATCTCTCGTCTGTACTGGTCCCTCCGGACCTCTCTCCTGTACTGTTCCCTCCGGGCCTCTCGCATGTACTGTTACCTCCGGACCTCTCGTCTGTACTGTTACCTCCGGACCTCTCGTCTGTACTGTTACCTCCGGACCTCTCGTCTGTACTGTTCCTTCCAAGCCTCTCTTCTGTACTGTTCCCTCCGGGCCTCTCGTCTGTACTGTTCCCTCCGGGCCTCTCGTCTGTGCTGTTCCCTCCGGACCTCTCGTCTGTACTGTTCCCTCCGGGCCTCTCGTCTGTGCTGTTCCCTCCGGGCATCTCGCCTGTGCTGTTCCCTCCGGGCCTCTCGCATGTAGTTACCTCCGGACCTCTCGCCTGTGCTGTTCCCTCCGGGCCTCTCGCCTGTGCTGCTCGCCTGTGCTGTTCTCTCTGGCCTCCCTTCTGTACTGTACCCTCCGACTTCTTGTCTGTACTGTTCCCTCCGGGCCTCTCGCCTGTGCTGTTCCCTCCGGGCCTCTCGCCTGTGCTGTTCCCTCCGGGCCTCTCGCCTGTGCTGTTCCCTCCGGGCCTCCCTTCTGTACTGTACCCTCCGACTTCTTGTCTGTACTGTTCCCTCCGGGCCTCTCGTCTGTACTGTTCCCATTGTCCTCTTGCCTGTACGGTTTCCACCATCCTCTCATATGTATTATTCCCTCAGATCAGTCGCCAGTATTGTCCACTCCTGTAATGTGCCCGCCGATCTCTCACCTGTGTTGTCCCCACCGACATCTCACCTAAGCCGTCCCCACCGACATCTCACCTGTGCCGTCCCCACCGACATCTCACCTGTGCCGTCCCCACCGACATCTCACCTGTGCCGTCCCCACCGACATCTCACCTGTGCCGTCCCCACCGACATCTCACCTGTGCCGTCCCCACCGACATCTCACCTGTGCCGTCCCCACCGACATCTCACCTGTGCCGTCCCCACCGACATCTCACCTGTGCCGTCCCCACCGACATCTCACCTGTGCCGTCCCCACCGACATCTCACCTGTGCCGTCCCCACCGACATCTCACCTGTGCCGTCCCCACCGACATCTCACCTGTGCCGTCCCCACTGACATCTCACCTGTGTTATTCTTTCCAGTACTGTTGTTTATTTTGCCTGCATGGATTTTGCAACATACTCTGCAATCTTTCATTTATCACTGATAGCTCTTATTGGAAAACAAATTCCTTTGTGCTTACTTTTTGGCACACGAAATGGATGTTGTCTTTGGCACATGTAGTCTCTTCCATGAGGTCTTCAGCTTGCAGCAGTCACTCATGTGAAGGTGCAGAATACAATGTATAAGCCGCTGAATGCTGTGTTTCTCATGTTTCTATCATACAGGGGTCTCAACATAGATATCCATTGTATGTTACTTCTATTATTCACTTACTATCGTGTTATTAACATCTCTTTCTACTGTCTGTCCCCATGTACTTGTCCCTCACTCTATTTATGTCACCTGGTATCGTTCTCACTTATATTCTCATATGTATTCACAATAGCCTTAGAGTCTCTTTACCTCCTCTGTTACCCTTGTCAGTCTCTTTATTTCTTCTATTACCCCTTGTCTCTCTCTCCTACCACGCCTGTCTGTCTCATTATTGATATATTTCCTTTCACTCCTGTTTGACTAGCTGTCTCCTATTACCCATCTGTCTCTTTACCTCTCTCTACCAATGCCCATATGCCTCCATCTATCACCCCTATTACCCGTCTGTCTCCTTATCTCTCTCTCCCCTATTACCCGTCTGTCTCTTTATCTCTCTCCCCTATTACCCCTGTATGTCTCTTTATCTCTCCCCTATTACCCGTCTGTCTCTTTATCTCTCTCTCTCCTATTACCCGTCTGTCTCTTTATCTCTCTCTCCCCTATTACCCGTCTGTCTCTTTATCTCTCCCCTATTACCCCTGTCTGTCTCTTTATCTCTCTCTCTCCTATTACCCCTGTATGTCTATTTATCTCTCCCCTATTACCCGTCTGTCTCTCTGTCTCTTTATCTTTCTCTCTCTCTCTCTCTCCTATTACCCCTGTATGTCTCTTTATCTGTCTCCTATTACCCGTCTGTCTCTTTATCTGTCTCCTATTACCCTGTATGTCTCTTTATCTGTCTCCTATTACCCTGTATGTCTCTTTATCTGTCTCCTATTACCCGTCTGTCTCTCTGTCTCTTTATATCTCTCTCTCTCTCTCCTATTACCCCCGTCTGTCTCTTTATCTGTCTCCTATTACCCTGTATGTCTCTTTATCTGTCTCCTATTACCCTGTATGTCTCTTTATCTGTCTCCTATTACCCTGTATGTCTCTTTATCTGTCTCCTATTACCCTGTATGTCTCTTTATCTGTCTCCTATTACCCTGTATGTCTCTTTATCTGTCTCCTATTACCCTGTATGTCTCTTTATCTGTCTCCTATTACCCTGTATGTCTCTTCCTGGATTGCAGTTACCGGTGGTAATGAATAGAGCACAAACATCCCAGTAACAAGAGCTCCAACAACATGGGGCACAGTGTCTGCATTCCCGACGTCATTTTGATTGCGCTAATTTACTATAAAAAAAATAACGATTAGTCTCCGGAAAGATGGCCGCGCTCACACATCTACCCGTCTGTATTAGAGACAATTAGAGACATAGGTAATCAAGGAAACTGTATTAGAAAAGTGAGTTCTTAAAGCGCATGCGCGGTGCCGGAGAAGGCCGAACGTGTCCGATCCGGAGCACGAACATCGGAGAAGGCGACTCACGTGTGAGTGGGCGGGGCTTAACGGGCAGTGAGAAGTAATGACGTACGTGTGGGCGTGGTCATGCAAGAGGTCTGTCTGCGCCGTATAATACTTCCGGGGGAGCTGAGTCCTTATACCGAGGTAAATCCCTCCCCTAAGTAGTGCCCCAATCCTTATACCGAGGTAAATGTCTCCACCAGGTAGTGTCCGATCCTTATACCGAGGTAAATGTCTCCCCCAGGTAGTGCCCCAAGCCTTATACCGAGGTAAATGTCTCCCCCAGGTAGCGTCCGAGCCTTATACCGAGGTAAATGTCTCCCCCAGGTAGTGCCCCAATCCTTATACCGAGGTAAATGTCTCCCCCAGGTAGTGTCCGAGCCTTATACTGAGGTAAATCCCTCCCCCAGGTAGTGTCCGATCCTTATACCGAGGTAAATCCCTCCCCCAGGTAGTGCCCCGAGCCTTATACCGAGGTAAATGTCTCCCCCAGGTAGTGTCCGATCCTTATACCGAGGTAAATGTCTCCCCCAGGTAGTGTCCGAGCCTTATACCGAGGTAAATGCCTTCACCAGGTAGTGCCCCGAGCCTTATACGGAGGTAAATGTCTCCCCCAGGTAGTGTCCGAGCCTTATACCGAGGTAAATGTCTCCCCCAGGTAGTGTCCGATCCTTATACCGAGGTAAATGCCTTCACCAGGTAGTGTCCGATCCTTATACCGAGGTAAATGCCTTCACCAGGTAGTGTCCGAGCCTTATACGGAGGTAAATGTCTCCCCCAGGTAGTGTCCGAGCCTTATACCGAGGTAAATGTCTCCCCCAGGTAGTGTCCCAATCCTTATACCGAGGTAAATGTCTCCCCCAGGTAGTGTCCGAGCCTTATACCGAGGTAAATGTCTCCCCCAGGTAGCGTCCGATCCTTATACCGAGGTAAATGCCTTCACCAGGTAGTGTCCGAGCCTTATACCGAGGTAAATGTCTCCCCCAGGTAGTGTCCGAGCCTTATACCGAGGTAAATGTCTCCCCCAGGTAGTGTCCGAGCCTTATACCGAGGTAAATGTCTCCCCCAGGTAGTGTCCGAGCCTTATACGGAGGTAAATGTCTCCCCCAGGTAGTGTCCGAGCCTTATACCGAGGTAAATGTCTCCCCCAGGTAGTGTCCGATCCTTATACCGAGGTAAATGTCTCCCCCAGGTAGTGCCCCGAGCCTTATACTGAGGTAAATGTCTCCCCCAGGTAGTGTCCGAGCCTTATACCGAGGTAAATGTCTCCCCCAGGTAGCGTCCGATCCTTATACCGAGGTAAATGCCTTCACCAGGTAGTGTCCGAGCCTTATACCGAGGTAAATGTCTCCCCCAGGTAGTGTCCGAGCCTTATACCGAGGTAAATGTCTCCCCCAGGTAGTGTCCGAGCCTTATACCGAGGTAAATGTCTCCCCCAGGTAGTGTCCGAGCCTTATACTGAGGTAAATGTCTCCCCCAGGTAGTGTCCGATCCTTATACCGAGGTAAATGTCTCCCCCAGGTAGTGTCCGAGCCTTATACCGAGGTAAATGTCTCCCCCAGGTAGTGTCCGAGCCTTATACGGAGGTAAATGTCTCCCCCAGGTAGTGTCCGATCCTTATACCGAGGTAAATGTCTCCCCCAGGTAGCGTCCGATCCTTATACCGAGGTAAATGTCTCCCCCAGGTAGTGTCCGAGCCTTATACCGAGGTAAATGTCTCCCCCAGGTAGTGTCCCAATCCTTATACCGAGGTAAATGTCTCCCCCAGGTAGCGTCCGAGCCTTATACCGAGGTAAATGTCTCCACCAGGTAGCGTCCGATCCTTATACCGAGGTAAATGTCTCCCCCAGGTAGTGTCCGAGCCTTATACCGAGGTAAATGTCTCCCCCAGGTAGTGTCCGAGCCTTATACCGAGGTAAATGTCTCCCCCAGGTAGTGCCCCGAGCCTTATACCGAGGTAAATGTCTCCCCCAGGTAGTGCCCCAATCCTTATACCGAGGTAAATGTCTCCCCCAGGTAGTGTCCGAGCCTTATACCGAGGTAAATGCCTTCACCAGGTAGTGTCCGAGCCTTATACCGAGGTAAATGTCTCCCCCAGGTAGTGTCCGATCCTTATACCGAGGTAAATGCCTTCACCAGGTAGTGTCCGATCCTTATACCGAGGTAAATGTCTCCCCCAGGTAGTGTCCGATCCTTATACCGAGGTAAATGCCTTCACCAGGTAGTGTCCGATCCTTATACCGAGGTAAATGCCTTCACCAGGTAGTGTCCGATCCTTATACCGAGGTAAATGTCTCCCCCAGGTAGTGCCCCGAGCCTTATACGGAGGTAAATGTCTCCCCCAGGTAGTGCCCCGAGCCTTATACCGAGGTAAATGTCTCCCCCAGGTAGTGTCCGATCCTTATACCGAGGTAAATGTCTCCCCCAGGTAGTGTCCGAGCCTTATACCGAGGTAAATGTCTCCCCCAGGTAGTGCCCCAATCCTTATACCGAGGTAAATGTCTCCCCCAGGTAGTGTCCGAGCCTTATACCGAGGTAAATGCCTTCACCAGGTAGTGTCCGAGCCTTATACCGAGGTAAATGTCTCCCCCAGGTAGTGTCCGATCCTTATACCGAGGTAAATGCCTTCACCAGGTAGTGTCCGATCCTTATACCGAGGTAAATGTCTCCCCCAGGTAGTGTCCGATCCTTATACCGAGGTAAATGCCTTCACCAGGTAGTGTCCGATCCTTATACCGAGGTAAATGCCTTCACCAGGTAGTGTCCGATCCTTATACCGAGGTAAATGTCTCCCCCAGGTAGTGCCCCGAGCCTTATACGGAGGTAAATGTCTCCCCCAGGTAGTGCCCCGAGCCTTATACCGAGGTAAATGTCTCCCCCAGGTAGTGTCCGATCCTTATACCGAGGTAAATGTCTCCCCCAGGTAGTGTCCGAGCCTTATACCGAGGTAAATGTCTCCCCCAGGTAGTGTCCGAGCCTTATACCGAGGTAAATGTCTCCCCCAGGTAGTGTCCGATCCTTATACCGAGGTAAATGTCTCCCCCAGGTAGCGTCCGATCCTTATACCGAGGTAAATGCCTTCACCAGGTAGTGTCCGAGCCTTATACCGAGGTAAATGTCTCCCCCAGGTAGTGTCTGATCCTTATACCGAGGTAAATGCCTTCACCAGGTAGTGTCCGATCCTTATACCGAGGTAAATGCCTTCACCAGGTAGTGTCCGATCCTTATACCGAGGTAAATGTCTCCCCCAGGTAGTGCCCCGAGCCTTATACCGAGGTAAATGTCTCCCCCAGGTAGTGTCCGAGCCTTATACCGAGGTAAATGTCTCCCCCAGGTAGTGTCCGAGCCTTATACGGAGGTAAATGTCTCCCCCAGGTAGTGTCCGAGCCTTATACCGAGGTAAATGTCTCCCCCAGGTAGTGTCCGATCCTTATACCGAGGTAAATGTCTCCCCCAGGTAGTGTCCGAGCCTTATACCGAGGTAAATGTCTCCCCCAGGTAGTGTCCGAGCCTTATACTGAGGTAAATGTCTCCCCCAGGTAGCGTCCGATCCTTATACCGAGGTAAATGTCTCCCCCACGTAGCGCCCCGAGCCTTATACCGAGGTAAATGTCTCCCCCACATAGCACCCCGAGCCTTATATCGAGGTAAATGTCTCCCCCACGTAGCGTCCGAGCCTTATACCGAGGTAAATGTCTCCACCAGGTAGTGCCCCGAGCCTTATACCGAGGTAATTGTCTCCCCCAGGTAGTGTCCGAGCCTTATACCGAGGTAAATGTCTCCCCCACGTAGCGCCCCGAGCCTTATACCGAGGTAAATGTCTCCCCCACATAGCACCCCGAGCCTTATATCGAGGTAAATGTCTCCCCCAGGTAGTGTCCGAGCCTTATACCGAGGTAAATGTCTCCACCAGGTAGTGTCCGAGCCTTATATCGAGGTAAATGTCTCCCCCATTTAGCGTCCGAGCCTTATACTGAGGTAAATGTCTCCCCCAGGTAGCGTCCGATCCTTATACCGAGGTAAATGTCTCCCCCACGTAGCGCCCCGAGCCTTATACCGAGGTAAATGTCTCCCCCACATAGCACCCCGAGCCTTATATCGAGGTAAATGTCTCCCCCACGTAGCGTCCGAGCCTTATATCGAGGTAAATGTCTCCCCCACGTAGCGCCCCGAGCCTTATACCGAGGTAAATGCCTCCCCCAGGTAGCGTCCGAGCCTTATACTGAGGTAAATATCTCCCCCAGGTAGTGTCAGAGCCTTATACCGAGGTAAATGTCTCCCCCACGTAGCGCCCCGAGCCTTATACCGAGGTAAATGCCTCCCCCAGGTAGCGTCCGAGCCTTATATCGAGGTAAATGTCTCCCCCACGTAGCGTCCGAGCCTTATATCGAGGTAAATGTCTCCCCCACGTAGCGTCCGAGCCTTATATCGAGGTAAATGTCTCCCCCACGTAGCGCCCCGAGCCTTATACCGAGGTAAATGCCTCCCCCAGGTAGCGTCCGAGCCTTATACTGAGGTAAATATCTCCCCCAGGTAGTGTCAGAGCCTTATACCGAGGTAAATGTCTCCCCCATTTAGCGTCCGAGCCTTATATCGAGGTAAATGTCTCCCCCAGGTAGCGTTCGAGCCTTATACCGAGGTAAATGTCTCTCCCACGTAGCACCCCGAGCCTTATACCGAGGTAAATGTCTCCCCCATGTAGCGCCCCGAGCCTTATACCTAGGTAAATGTCTCCCCCACATAGCGTCAGAGCCTTATACCGAGGTAAATGTCTCCCCCACGTAGCGCCCCGAGCCTTATACCGAGGTAAATGTCTCCCCCACGTAGCACCCCGAGCCTTATACCGAGGTAAATGTCTCCCCCACGTAGCACCCCGAGCCTTATACCGAGGTAAATGCCTTCACCAGGTAGTGCCCCAAGCCTTATACCGAAGTAAATGCCTCCCCCGCGTAGCGTTCGAGCCTTATACTGAGGTAAATGTCTCCTCCAGGTAGCGTCCGAGCCTTATACTGAGGTAAATGTCTCCTCCAGGTAGCGTCCGAGCCTTATACTGAGGTAATTGTCTCCCCCAGGTAGTGCCCCGAGCCTTATACCGAGGTAAATGTCTCCCCCAGGTAGCGTCCAAGCCTTATACCGAGATAAATATCTCCCCCAGGTAGCGTCCGAGCCTTATACCGAGGTAAATGCCTTCACCAGGTAGTGCCCCGAGCCTTATACCGAGGTAAATGTCTCACCCACGTAGCGTCCGAGCCTTATACCGAGGTAAATGTCTCCCCCAGGTAGTGTCCGAGCCTTATACGGAGGTAAATGTCTCCCCCAGGTAGTGCCCCGAGCCTTATACCGAGGTAAATGTCTCCCCCAGGTAGCGTCCGAGCCTTATACCGAGGTAAATGTCTCCCCCAGGTAGTGTCCGATCCTTATACCGAGGTAAATGTCTCCCCCAGGTAGCGTCCGATCCTTATACCGAGGTAAATGTCTCCCCCAGGTAGCGTCCGAGCCTTATACCGAGGTAAATGTCTCCCCCAGGTAGCGTCCGAGCCTTATATCGAGGTAAATGTCTCCCCCAGGTAGTGTCCGAGCCTTATACCGAGGTAAATGCCTCCCCCAGGTAGTGTCCGAGCCTTATACCGAGGTAAATGTCTCCCCCATTTAGCGTCCGAGCCTTATACTGAGGTAAATGTCTCCCCCAGGTAGCGTCCGATCCTTATACCAAGGTAAATGTCTCCCCCAGGTAGTGTCAGAGCCTTATACCGAGGTAAATGTCTCCCCCATTTAGCGTCCGAGCCTTATATCGAGGTAAATGTCTCCCCCAGGTAGCGTTCGAGCCTTATACCGAGGTAAATGTCTCTCCCACGTAGCACCCCGAGCCTTATACCGAGGTAAATGTCTCCCCCATGTAGCGCCCCGAGCCTTATACCGAGGTAAATGTCTCCCCCAGGTAGTGCCCCGAGCCTTATACCTAGGTAAATGTCTCCCCCACATAGCGTCAGAGCCTTATACCGAGGTAAATGTCTCCCCCACGTAGCGCCCCGAGCCTTATACCGAGGTAAATGTCTCCCCCACGTAGCACCCCGAGCCTTATACCGAGGTAAATGTCTCCCCCACATAGCACCCCGAGCCTTATACCGAGGTAAATGCCTTCACCAGGTAGTGCCCCAAGCCTTATACCGAAGTAAATGCCTCCCCCGCGTAGCGTTCGAGCCTTATACTGAGGTAAATGTCTCCTCCAGGTAGCGTCCGAGCCTTATACCGAGGTAATTGTCTCCCCCAGGTAGTGCCCCGAGCCTTATACCGAGGTAAATGTCTCCCCCAGGTAGCGTCCAAGCCTTATACCGAGATAAATATCTCCCCCAGGTAGCGTCCGAGCCTTATACCGAGGTAAATGCCTTCACCAGGTAGTGCCCCGAGCCTTATACCGAGGTAAATGTCTCACCCACGTAGCGTCAGAGCCTTATACCGAGGTAAATGTCTCCCCCAGGTAGTGCCCCGAGCCTTATACTGAGGTAAATGTCTCCCCCATTTAGCGTCCGAGCCTTATACTGAGGTGAATGCCTTCACCAGGTAATGTCCGAGCCTTATACCGAGGTAAATGTCTCCCCCATGTAGTGCCCTGAGCCTTATACTGAGGTACAGGATAAGGAACCTAGTAATAAGTAATTTAGGAAATCACAGATTCATGTGAATTTTGTTAAATTTAAGTCCAAGTTTAGAGAATATATTACAAATTGATGCTAAACATTGAATGTAATATCTCGGACGTTGTACCAGACATTGGCGGCTGGATCACTCGCTGACAACGTGTGTCAGAAACAGATATAAAGAGCTGTGTTTTGTGTTTGAACTGGTGTTTACCATCTGTACTTCTGGAGATCACTGGTGTGTACCATCTGTACTTCTGCAGATCACTGGTGTGTACCATCTGTACTTCTGCAGATCACTGGTGTGTACCATCTGTACTTCTGCAGATCACTGGTGTGTACCATCTGTACTTCTGCAGATCACTGGTGTGTACCATCTGTACTTCTGCAGATCACTGGTGTGTACCATCTGTACTTCTGCAGATCACTGGTGTTTACTATCTGTACTTCTGGAGATCACTGGTGTGTACCATCTGTACTTCTGCAGATCACTGGTGTTTACCATCTGTACTTCTGCAGATCACTGGTGTGTACCATCTGTACTTCTGCAGATCACTGGTGTGTACCATCTGTACTTCTGCAGATCACTGGTGTGTACCATCTGTACTTCTGCAGATCACTGGTGTGTACCATCTGTACTTCTGCAGATCACTGGTGTGTACCATCTGTACTTCTGCAGATCACTGGTGTGTACCATCTGTACTTCTGCAGATCACTGGTGTGTACCATCTGTACTTCTGGAGATCACTGGTGTGTACCATCTGTACTTCTGCAGATCACTGGTGTGTACCATCTGTACTTCTGCAGATCACTGGTGTGTACCATCTGTACTTCTGCAGATCACTGGTGTGTACCATCTGTACTTCTGCAGATCACTGGTGTGTACCATCTGTACTTCTGGAGATCACTGGTGTGTACCATCTGTACTTCTGCAGATCACTGGTGTGTACCATCTGTACTTCTGCAGATCACTGGTGTGTACCATCTGTACTTCTGCAGATCACTGGTGTGTACCATCTGTACTTCTGCAGATCACTGGTGTGTACCATCTGTACTTCTGCAGATCACTGGTGTGTACCATCTGTACTTCTGCAGATCACTGGTGTTTACAGGTTCTTTTAAGGACTCTTGAGCAATAAACATCAGTGCTTCAAGATTCTGCCCGACGCCTATTGCCTGCTTTATCCTGTGACCAACATATAAGAGCTTACACTCTAATCGGTACCCCGGCTGTCCTGCATTGAACCCAGCGTATCTGTGTCAACGCTCTGCCTGCTACCCAGCAGTCCGGATCCAGAGTAAGCGGTCAGGAGGTAACAGCTACCCTGAAGTAAGCAGTTCTAGGTGCTGGTGAAGGAGCCTAGTGCTGGCAGCAAGACTCTCCTACAACTATAGCGCAGTCGGCCAGTGTCTGGTGACACCAGTAGGGAGTGGTCAGTAACAGTCGGTGTCTGGTGACACCAGTAGGGAGTGGTCAGTAACAGTCGGTGTCTGGTGACACCAGTAGGGAGTGGTCAGTAACAGTCGGTGTCTGGTGACACCAGTAGGGAGTGGTCAGTAACAGTCGGTGTCTGGTGACACCAGTAGGGAGTGGTCAGTAACAGTCGGTGTCTGGTGACACCAGTAGGGAGTGGTCAGTAACAGTCGGTGTCTGGTGACACCAGTAGGGAGTGGTCAGTAACAGTCGGTGTCTGGTGACACCAGTAGGGAGTGGTCAGTAACAGTCGGTGTCTGGTGACACCAGTAGGGAGTGGTCAGTAACAGTCGGTGTCTGGTGACACCAGTAGGGAGTGGTCAGTAACAGTCGGTGTCTGGTGACACCAGTAGGGAGTGGTCAGTAACAGTCGGTGTCTGGTGACACCAGTAGGTAGTGGTCAGTAACAGTCGGTGTCTGGTGACACCAGTAGGGAGTGGTCAGTAACAGTCGGTGTCTGGTGACACCAGTAGGGAGTGGTCAGTAACAGTCGGTGTCTGGTGACACCAGTAGGGAGTGGTCAGTGTCTGGTGACACCAGTAGGGAGTGGTCAGTGTCTGGTGACACCAGTAGGGAGTGGTCAGTGTCTGGTGACACCAGTAGGGAGTGGTCAGTGTCTGGTGACACCAGTAGGGAGTGGTCAGTGTCTGGTGACACCAGTAGGGAGTGGTCAGTAACAGTCGGTGTCTGGTGACACCAGTAGGGAGTGGTCAGTAACAGTCGGTGTCTGGTGACACCAGTAGGGAGTGGTCAGTAACAGTCGGTGTCTGGTGACACCAGTAGGGAGTGGTCAGTAACAGTCGGTGTCTGGTGACACCAGTAGGGAGTGGTCAGTAACAGTCGGTGTCTGGTGACACCAGTAGGGAGTGGTCAGTGTCTGGTGATACCAGTAGGGAGTGGTCAGTGTCTGGTGACACCAGTAGGGAGTGGTCAGTAACAGTCGGTGTCTGGTGACACCAGTAGGGAGTGGTCAGTAACAGTCAGTGTCTGGTGATACCAGTAGGGAGTGGTCAGTGTCTGGTGACACCAGTAGGGAGTGGTCAGTAACAGTCGGTGTCTGGTGACACCAGTAGGGAGTGGTCAGTGTCTGGTGATACCAGTAGGGAGTGGTCAGTAACAGTCAGTGTCTGGTGACACCAGTAGGGAGTGGTCAGTAACAGTCGGTGTCTGGTGACACCAGTAGGGAGTGGTCAGTAACAGTCAGTGTCTGGTGACACCAGTAGGGAGTGGTCAGTAACAGTCGGTGTCTGGTGACACCAGTAGGGAGTGGTCAGTAACAGTCGGTGTCTGGTGACACCAGTAGGGAGTGGTCAGTAACAGTCAGTGTCTGGTGATACCAGTAGGGAGTGGTCAGTGTCTGGTGACACCAGTAGGGAGTGGTCAGTAACAGTCGGTGTCTGGTGACACCAGTAGGGAGTGGTCAGTAACAGTCGGTGTCTGGTGACACCAGTAGGGAGTGGTCAGTAACAGTCGGTGTCTGGTGACACCAGTAGGGAGTGGTCAGTAACAGTCGGTGTCTGGTGACACCAGTAGGGAGTGGTCAGTAACAGTCGGTGTCTGGTGACACCAGTAGGGAGTGGTCAGTGTCTGGTGACACCAGTAGGGAGTGGTCAGTGTCTGGTGACACCAGTAGGGAGTGGTCAGTAACAGTCGGTGTCTGGTGACACCAGTAGGGAGTGGTCAGTGTCTGGTGATACCAGTAGGGAGGGGTCAGTAACAGTCGGTGTCTGGTGACACCAGTAGGGAGTGGTCAGTAACAGTCGGTGTCTGGTGATACCAGTAGGGAGTGGTCAGTAACAGTCGGTGTCTGGTGACACCAGTAGGGAGTGGTCAGTAACAGTCGGTGTCTGGTGACACCAGTAGGGAGTGGTCAGTAACAGTCGGTGTCTGGTGACACCAGTAGGGAGTGGTCAGTAACAGTCGGTGTCTGGTGACACCAGTAGGGAGTGGTCAGTGTCTGGTGATACCAGTAGGGAGTGGTCAGTAACAATCGGTTACTGACTGTGAGAGAGAAATTCAGATAATCTGTGTAACGTCCTCTTCCTTACAGACCATGTGGTAAAGTCATCTGATCACTGTGTGAGGTAAATATATCATACATTGTGACTGTATGGTCTTACACTGCCACCCAGTCTCCTTTTGAGTCTTACACAGTATATTTGGATTTATTTCCATGCCTCATTAATTCGACATTACTTTCCATTCCTACTGGTGTCATCAATTGTGCATTAGTTGTAGGATAGGACTGCCACCACCAGTCTCCTTCACTGACACCTGGAACTGCTTACAGCTGGTATAGCTGCTACAGCCCCTCTTTGTTGTGCACTGGCTGGTACCCCGACTGCTTACTATGTATCAGGGCTACTGGGTAGCGGGCAGAGCATTGACACACAGACACTGAGTTCAACTCAGGACATCTGGGGAACGGATTAGAGTGTAAGCTCTTATCTGTTGGTGACTGGGTACAGCAGGCAATAGGCGTCAGGCAGAATCTTGAAGCCGTGATGTTTATTGCTCAAGGGTCCTTAAAAGAACATTTACACACTAGTTAGAAGTACTAGTGATCTCCAGAAGTACATATGATATATATTTTATATGGACAGTACAACTTTTTTTTTACAATTTGCGACATAACCTGGCAGGAGGTAATACAGTCCCCTTCCCTCTTAACTAATTCAGACTTCTTGATGCAGGTAGTATGTGAATGGGCCTGAAGGGGTTTTCACCTATAACGCTTTTGCTAGTTGCAGGGGGGGAGTGTACCAAGCGCCCCCCTATACATGAGCTGCCAGGAACAGAGTTGGTGGGGGGAGAACATTGGAAGCCCCTCTGTCGGCCACTCCACTACAGCTGTTGGCGAGGGTGACAGTGTGCCCCCCTCTGGACCATGGATCAGGGGACACCTTGGCACCGCAGTGCTCTTAACTTTTTAGTGTGTGCCATGCTATTTGGTCTGTTAATTGTGTCCTTGCATTTATTATTCTACTGAACTGTATTCGTGTTCCAGTTATTATGTGTACTGGTTTCATGTATGTAGTATCTGTATGATTGTCAGGCAGTACGTACTCAGGAGAATCCCTTGTGGGAACTCAACCTAAGGAATGTGGTTGTCAGTGTGATACTTTCCCCCTATGGGATCAGACCAAATGCTTCTCTGACGTGCAATATCCTGTGTCACAGGATTACACAATTGTGATGTGAAATGCCAATATATAAATACTTTTTACACTTACAATAGTATACACAAGGCTCTCTGCTTCGATAATTGAAATATATTTTTGCAATGACTTATTTTGTCCTATTTTCGTGTGGGAAGGTGAATCCAGACACAATAACCTAGACCCCGGTTCCTGGGGTCCCCCTGCCGTTCTCCTGTGTAATGATCATGAGCGTACATGCTCCATTGCTTATTTTGCTTTCTGTGTATGTGCTAAGCGTTTGGTTACTGAACTCAGTGCCTGTGTGGCATTATACTTTGACCATCGTTTCTCACTCCCTTCTGTTGTGAATCCAGTCTCCTTGTAATAAAAATTCATATGACTTTCACACTTATCTTCTCCATCTGCTTTCATCTTGTGTAGGTTACAGTAACTTGGGAAGGTCCACAAAGTTCATCCTTTTCTGGCCAGGTGTCCTAGACACCTTGTTTCCATCATAGTGCAACATATTGCTGATGTTTCCCTCCCTGTGTTTCCTAGGTGCTGTTTTATCGTTTACAACATGATTGAAGTTGTGGCCAAGCTAGTTCGTGGCCCAGTGTTCTTAGCGGGTGAGATTCTGGAGTGTGTAGTAAGTTTCACCAACCCATTGTCTGCTCTGTCTACCTCTGCCAGCAGGTAGGTGCAGCCTGGTAACAACTGCTTCCTATACATACAGGTCCCTGTCTAGTGTATGACCATCCAGCAATGGTAGATATGTGTATAGCTTTGTCTCCTGTATGTTGCTACTCAGCAGTACACAACAGCTGCCATTGTCTGGATTCCCTTGATCATGGTGCTTTTAGGGCATTTTAATAAGACATGTGAGCTATAGACTATGTAAATGCCCTATTCCTGCCTTTCAGGGTTACCGCACACGTTGCCTTTTCCATTTATAAGCATCTGTATTTCCATGTGTGACAGGATGGACCTCCTATGCCAGTCGGCCTCAAAGCAGGTTCTTGAAGCAGTGATGTTTATATGCTCAGAACAGGTCCTTAGTTACACCCTAGTTAGAGGTACTACTAGTGATTTTCCAGAAGTACAGATGGTATAATACAGTTAAAATACAAAATACAGCTTTATATACAGTTTCTGACACACATGTTGATAGGGGGTAACCCAGCCCATTGATCCTAGCTGGCACCAAAAGGTCTGAGATATTACATTCAATGTTTAGCATCAATCAATCAACTGTGCACTAATTGAGTTCCAGATAAAGTAGGTCAGGGCACTTCAATAAACATAATTTTATTACAGGTTAAGTATAAGTGTGTCCATTTATGAACACTTCTTACAATTAGGAAACAATACTTTGTTTCAATAAACATTAAGGTAAAGTCCTTTTTAAAGTGTGTGAGTCTTTGTACATGGGGTGTTATTGTAAGGGTTGTCTCAAAGTCTATCAAATACACTGTGTTGGCCAAATGGGTGCATGCACTCTGACAAGTATTCAAAGCTGGGCTCAGTATAATCCATAAATCAGACCTGAAAGTGCTGCACTGAGGCTGACACTCGGTTCGCCTGTCACTGTAATGCCTCATATAACAAGTGTTTATACAGGGGACTCGTCTTTTTAGTATTTATCCTCCTTATTTAACTGTTGCTTTTATTGGTGCCCCTCTCTTGTGCTTGTGTATATGTATTTTATGCTTTGTGTGCTGGCTCCTGTGTGCCGTTTTGCTTCCCTCTCAATGTTGTGAATAAACAATCTCTCTTTCTGTCAGTGAGACTCTTGCTTGGGCCAGTGCACAGATTCACTGCCAGTTTCATGCCAGTGACAGCCGAGTGCAACTTCCAGCAAGTGAGGAGCAGAGACAGGATGTGCAGGCTGAAAAAGAGACTGTCTTCATTCCCAACAGAGGTGACTACTGTCCATCTTCTGTCCTATATCCCCCGCTGATTCATATTACCCTCTTTATCAACTTCTTTTCTTTTTAGGTGAACGGGGTCAGTGCATTCTCTCCACTCCTCCCAAAATCTTGTTTTGTGACCTGCGGCTGGATCCTGGGGAAACAAAATCTTGTATGTGATTGTGGGAATGGGAGGATGTTTAATAAACTGTTACACTGAATCTACAAAACCAGTGTAATTACTTCCTCACCCATAAAACAAGAGATGATCACTTGTCCAGATACAGAAATAGTCAGAATCTTCTGGTTGGTATTTGGGACATGAACACACTAGTAGACTATGTATATGGCTATTGTACTTGTGCTGAAATAATGGGATGGTGTTCTTCTGTGGTGGGACAGAGAGAGACTGAAGTTAGCGTTGGGGAAAGTGACCATTGCATATATATACCCAATATTATTTCCTATTTCTAGGGGGGAATTTTATTTTTACTGAAACATTAAGTAGAAAGGTTTGTAATATAATAAACTGACTGACTCATGAATCTGTGGTTTCAGACTCCTACAGTGAGAGTCTTCCTCTCACCGCTCCTCCCTCATTCCGAGGTCAATCTGTCAAATATGTCTACAAGTTAACTATTGGCTGCCAGAGGGTGAACTGCCCCATCCAGCTGCTGCGAGTTCCGTTTAGAGTCCTGTTACTGCATGGTGAGTGCTTAGAGGGGGTAACGGTGGTATTTTGTCTGGTCTGCTAGCCATACTTCTCCCTAACTAACCAATGTGTGTGCACCTCTCCTCTACATCACAGTATGGTATCTAGGTGGAGTCAGATGAGTGCACACCATGAGGAACACTTGTCTACAGTTTGTTGTTGTTATTATATGATTTGAGGATTGTGGTGACAAATAGGCGGGCCGGGAGGAAGAGAGGAGCACAGAGCAGATAATACTGGTGGCTTAACATGGAAAGCATTGTTATTGCACCACCACTACTATATCTAATATATATCATTGCCTCTGGCTTATTACTGGGAATAAATACAACAAATATCATAGTGGTGGCATATTACTATGCACTACTACAGTGTTGGCTAACCTGTGACACTCCAGGTGTTGTGAAACTACAAGTCCCAGCATGCTTTTGCCAATATATAGTAGCTTATTGCTGGAAGGGTATGCTGGGACTTGTAGTTTCACAACACCTGGAGTGTCACAGGTTAGCCAACACTGCACTACTACAACTGTATGTATATATGTATGTATGTATATATGTGTGTGTGTGTGTGTGTGTGTGTGTGTGTGTGTGTATATATATATATATATATCTATATATATATATATATATATATATATATATATATATATATATATATATATATATATATATATATATATATATATATATATATCTATCTATCTATCACTGCTGAAGTTCTCGCCATAAGCAATGTTAATGAAACTCCAAGTCGTGTAAAGGGGTGTGATACATAAGATCAACATTTATATGGTCGGCACCATAATATAGATAAGGTTGGAGAACAGTATTTTGAGATTGACAATAATATCCCTAACCGTATAATACTGTCTATATTTAAATTGTCAGCCTAATGTTGTTGAATTTCTGAATGTCGATCAAATGAATTTCTTGCTGTCTAATGCATACTGAGTATGCAGAGATCCTTCACATCTGATTCTGTAAGAACCTCAGGGCCCCTCTGAGAGTCCATTTATATGTCCGTGTTATTGGTCAAACAAGAAAAACACTTATTAGTTTTACAGTAGACTTAATATCAATGTTTTGTATTTTGCAGCTCTCCAGGGGTTTCAGCCGTTGCAGGAGGACGAGGTTGCCCCCTCTAATCCCTTCCTGGATGAGGAGATCTGTAAGAAAGACTCCAGACTGCTGGACTCTGCACTGGATATTCTTATGACTGTTACATCCCGGAGAACCTTACGTGGGTACAGATTATACCCACCACCCTAAAGGATTGCCTGTTTGATGTATAATGCCTTATGTTTAGATGTAGTGTCACCTTTATGTATTATGTGTAATACATTGAATGTCATGTAGTTTTACCTTTCAGTATAGATGCAGCAATCCCACTTTTATTAATTACTAACATGGTTTGGATGCTGACACCTTCATCATATCTGAGCAGTGAATGGGTGGCCTGGTAGGAGGTATTGATATGACTGTGATATATATAATATATAATGTATGTATGTGTGTATGTATATATATATATGTGTGTGTGTGTGTATGTATATATGTGTATATATGTATGTGTGTGTGTGTGTGTATATATATATATATATGTGTATATCTAACCACCACTGCTTCTTACAGATCAGTATAATATCAGTAACTCACGGGGCCGTGTTGGAACCTTCTGCATTTTCAAGACTGTTTATAAGATCGGAGAGGATGTTATTGGCACTTTTAATTTCTCTGATGGTGACATTCCCTGTTTGCAGGTGAGCAGCACCAATGCCAGCTATCGTCATACCGCCCACCCTGCGGGCCCGTGTAGTGACATTCTGATCTTGTATATAATGTTGCTGTAATTATACAGGGTTGTATAAAGTGTTTGGCTGTTGCTCTGTGTAATATGTTTGGAGGGTATAATAGGTTCCGCTGCTATGTTCTTCCTTCTCTGTGTGCAGTATTCAGTCTCCCTGCAGAGTGAGGAGAGTGTGCAGGAGGAGTACCAGCGCTCACGTGGGCAGCCTGTATCTATCAGTACTCACGCTCAGCATCACGAGTCCTGTCTACATACAGCCAGCAGTCACTTCAGCCTCCCTGTACCTCTGAGCTCCTGCCCGGGCTTCACTACCAACATCGGTGGGTGATCTGCACGTATATAGAGATGGGGGTCCAATGCGAGGGGAGTGGTGCACTGTGTATATAGAGGGACATAGAGGGGATTGTACCATTGCTAGGGGAATAGAGTGGTACACTGCATATATATGTGTATATATATATGTGTGTGTGTGTGTGTGTGTGTGTGTGTGTGTGTGTGTGTGTGTGTATATATATATATATATATGTATATATATGTATGTGTTTGTATATATGTATGTGTTTGTATATATGTATGTGTTTGTATATATGTATATATATATGTATGTATGTGTTTGTATATATGTATATATATATGTATGTGTTTGTATATATGTATATATATGTATGTATGTGTTTGTATATATGTATATATATATGTATGTATGTGTTTGTATATATGTATATATATATGTATGTATGTGTTTGTATATATGTATATATATATGTATGTATGTGTTTGTGTATATATATATATATATATATATGTATGTATGTGTTTGTATATATGTATATATATATAATGTATGTATGTATATATATATATATATATATATATATATATATATATATATATATATATATATATATATATATATATGTATGTGTTTGTATATATGTATGTATGTGTGTGTATGTATATAGATAGATATAGAGAGAGAGAGAGGACCTTATCACAGATGTGGTAGGGAGAGGGTGGTACACTGGGCATATTAAGGGATATAAGCAATGCAGGGCGGGCGAGGGTAGACATGTGTATGAATATGGTGGCTGGGCATTGCCGGCTCCTCAGAGGGCTGTCTGGCAATAGATGGGGGTGCATTGCGTGGAGGGTGTAGGGATTACCCTGTAGTGTGCCACACATTGATGTACGATAAGAGATCATATATAACTGGATGACTTGTTGCTTCATCACATCCTCTTGTTGTAGTTTCCCTTAAGTGGCGGCTTCACTTCGAGTTTGTCACAGCCCGTGAGCCAGTAGAGGCTCCTACTGTGCTTGAGAACCAGTCCGAGATCATCATGTGGACCGGAGCAGAACATATCAATGTGGACACTTTTAGTTGGGACCTGCCAATCAAACTGCTGCCCACCAATCCCTTATTGGCCTCCTACGTGACACCAGTGTCCTCGTCCCATTCTATCAGGATCTAAAGCCGTATGTCTGTCATGCCCTCCGTCAGTCGCCCTGTCTCCCTACTCTGTGTCTACCTGCAGGGGAGGGGCAGCCCCAATCTTATACCCTCCTGTTTGCTGCCGTGCAGGCTCCATGTCTCATCGCTCCCTTCTGTCTGTCACTCTGCACCTTGTTGGCTCCCTTCTCCCTTTCCCTGGAAGGGGAGTTGCAGACCTCATGTCTCAGATTCCTGTGTATTACCCTGGAGGGAGAGGGTCAGACCCTATTTCTCTTGGCTTTCTTCACTCTGTAACCCTGCAGGGGGAGGGGCTGGTCCCATCAGTGGGAGGGTTAGTCTGTATTTTTAAACTTGGACATTGTTTGGATAATTGCTGCTGCAACAGACACAGTAATCACCTTTTCTATTTATTAGAAGTGGTTACATACATGTATATAGAAGTCACAGAAGGTCATACATTGTATAACATAAGCACATATGGCCTGCTGGTTACATAGTGGTGCTTCTCTGGGTGAGCAGTGAGCTATAGACGTGATAGTGTTTGTATGGGTCCAGCAGCTCCCTCACTAGCTGCAGTTTAAGTGGTTTTCTGAAGAAATGCTGTAAGAATGAGAGAAATGCAGCCCAGTCCATATTGTGTAGAGGGGAGACGTCTTCTATCTGCCGAGGTGCGTTGTGTAGACGGTCTCTGGAGAGGGCTCGGGGGTCCCCGCTGACCCCCACTCATAGTCTGCGCTGTGTACACATGGCAGGTTAGGGTTGGCCTTCTGTACCACCGAGATGTGACAGGTCTGAGAATCATAACGAGCTTCACACCACGAGGGAAAGTCGATGGGATGCTGAGTACTGGAGGGGAAAGTGCAGGTTACCAGTCTCCTTCAACATTTGTGTAAATAAACATTTATTTCTCTGTACATTTACTCTGAATTCTGTGCTTATTATTAGACTTTTTATACATGCAGCGCTTCTGCTGTGTGTCTGGTATCCTACACACGTTACTCGTGTACACCTACATGTAATATGTGTGAAATACTGAGTATTGGTGAGCTACAGAATATACTGGAAACAACTGGTGAATTTATGAATAATTATAAATGTCCATGTTGTATCTAGAGAATCATTTATTACCAGGGTGGGCCTCTCTGTCTTGTAGAAAGCAAAGTCACATAACAGGAATCCTATATCAAGGCTGCAGCTTAGGAGTCATGCAACAGACTGACATGCAGTGCTTTACATTGTACACTTCTTGTCCTATGGAAGTAGCTTCCACGCACTCTAACCCTCCTAATCTAATGATAGTATTTCAAGAATAGTGTAAGTAGACTTGGTCACACTTTCATAAATGCAATATAGGTTTCATGTGTCCCATATTTCCATTATTATTATTATTATCATTTATTTGTTGGGCGCCACAAGGTTTCCGCAGCGCCGTACACAGTACAAACAGTAGTACAAAACAGGGTGACAAAGTACAGAACAATAAACACAAAGTACCAATGCTTCAGGATCTCCAGGGAGACATATGGAGTAAAGACAGAGCAGAAGAACCGGTATGGAGACAGGAGGGGAGGGGGGCCCTGCTGATAAGATAACATCCTGAGGGAGGGTGAAACAAAAACAGGCACGAAAGGGAACTCTATATCCTATCTCAAAGCTCTCCTGTGAGTCCTTCATGTGCTCTTTCACAAACTATAGATTAGAAGAGGTGATAAATTACTGGGGGTAAATGTATGAACGTGCGGGTTCTTCAACACCCGCGTGTTCGGCGATTAAATTTCAAGCGGCTTTGCATTGTAAAGGGAAACTTCCCTTTACAATGCAGCGCCGCTTGAAATTTAATCGCCGAACACGCGGGTGTTGAAGAACCCGCACGTTCATACATTTACCCCCTGGTGTCAGATACAAAGGTGCAGTATAAATCTAGATGTCCCCTATCCCGTAGCAATGAGTCAGATAATTGCCTCCTGCATATAATAACTGATTATCTAGAGAGGGGGGTTGACCAGTCACCCCCCCAGCTTATATATATATATATATATATATTTATACACACATCTATGATGGTCTCTGAGGGTGGTATCTGCACTGTTTATCATTGTGTGTTTAGTTTTAGAGTTCGTCCATTGATGCCCACGTTAGTGTGAGAGGTTGAGTGTATAGAGTGCCAAACCACTGAATCTGCAGTGTGTGGCTGTCCTGTGTGTGACACGCTTGGACTGCAGTGTGTGGCTGTCCTGTGTGTGACACGCTTGGACTGCAGTGTGTGGCTGTCCTGTGTATGACAGACGCCTGAATCTGCAGTGTGTGACACAAGCCTGAATCTGCAGTGTGTGGCTGTTCTGTGTGTGACACACGCCTGAATCTGCAGTGTGTAGCTGTCCTGTGTGTGACACGTCTGCTGGATGGCAGTGTGTGGCTGTCCTGTGTGTGACACACTTGGACTGCAGTGTGTGGCTGTCCTGCGTGTGACACGCTTGGACTGCAGTGTGTGGCTGTCCTGTGTGTGACACATGCCTGAATCTGCAGTGTGTGGCTGTCCTGTGTGTGACACGCTTGGACTGCAGTGTGTGGCTGTCCTGTGTATGACAGACGCCTGAATCTGCAGTGTGTGACACAAGCCTGAATCTGCAGTGTGTGGCTGTTCTGTGTGTGACACACGCCTGAATCTGCAGTGTGTGACACAAGCCTGAATCTGCAGTGTGTAGCTGTCCTGTGTGTGACACGTCTGCTGGACGGCAGTGTGTGGCTGTCCTGTGTGTGACACACTTGGACTGCAGTATGCTTCCCATCCCAAGCAAAGGCTCGTCAGCAGTATTTGTGTGCTGCCCACTATATGTAGCAGGGCTACTCTCCTGTTTGTACCAGTACAAAACCCACAGGCTCTGCTGACCCCTCAGTCTGTTATGTAGAACTATGTATGTAATGCACAGGCTGTGATATAGGATTCATGCTGCTACTCACATATCACAGCATCCTACTCCCACCGGGTGCAGGCACGTGCAGAGCTGACAATCCATCCCTAGCCACGACTCCCCCAGTGCATAATTCTTCCCGGCATAGCGACAAGGAGCTGTAAAACAGAAGCATGAATGTAGGTGTAAGGCTGTTTCCAGACCTGATATTGTCCCATTCTTCTTGCATAATATTTAAGGAGGGGGTGAGAGTATGATTTTGTGTCAGTCCTTCCCATAGTGACACATGAGAGCTGTAAATATGTTTCCCTCTGCCTACGAGTGTAATTTACAGCCCCTTACTCTTCCCTTGTCATCATCACTGTACATTTCTTTTAGCTGACCTCCATCATGCACTCCTCTATATTCTAATATGTGGATTGCAGAATATAGTTGGAGAGAAGAGCATGTAGTAGTGGACAATGTACACACATGCAGTGGTGGACTGTGAGCACGTTATGGTCTGATTGTCTTAGGTATACGGTGCTTACACTCTGAGGGGCCCATTCAATTAGCCGCGAAGTTCTGAAGTAGCATTATGTTTATGCGCACAAATACAGTAGTGAAAACACTGCTCATTGAAGATCATTAACTAAATGTAACGTAGAAACATTACAGGTGTTATTACGCCAGCTCGTGGCTAAGTGAATCAGCCCCACAGTGTCCAAAGTTTATTCAATGAGCAGGGTGAGCTGAATGTAGCAGATATAGTGCTTATGGAGTACAAGCCCTTACAATCTGATTGGTTGCTATGGGTAACACCACCTTTTCCCTCTCTTCCAGTTCTTAGAATTGTCCCATGATTTATAGCATAAAACAGAGTTTAGACCTATCCACTATATAACAGACCAGAGAACACTCTATATACCACTCACCTCTGGCTTGGAAGTAGCAGCGACACTGTCCATGTGGAAGGAGCAGGCACAGGAGGATGGGGACAAGGAGACAACGTGTAGGGTGCAGCATGCTTGCAGTATCTCTCTGTTATCACCTATATCTCTCCCTCTCCCCTCCTGATATTTATATCATTTTGTTGCTGGTTCAGGCCAGAACCTGGAAATCCCATAAAACTCATTTCCTGATTTGAAAGGCAGAAAAACAAACCCCCGATGAAGGCTCTTTTTGTTTTTAACAAGGTGTGAAAATGTGATTCAGTGCCCCTTTGAGGGGGTCGGTCCCAGGGCTGGCACTCGTCCTGAGGAACCCTCTCTGGACCTCTCTCACACATCCGCACTCTGCATGTCTCGCAGTGACACAAGATATCTGCTGTAATGCCCTAGTCAGAGGAGAGATGGGGAATGAAACACCTGTAAGCTGCACAGGGGCCAGTGAAAGTAATGTTATATATGTACCTATGCTGCCATTTCTGTACATGGGTGATATGAATACAGGAGTAGGAGCTGTATCCCATAGCAACCAGCCAGACACTACCGCTCACTTTATAAAAGTAACATTGGCTATAATAGTAATTACCCCCTTCTACATTTATACATGAACTATTACCCCTGTAAGATCACCTGCGGTTACCGCAGAGATGGTCAACTGGTGGCCCACAGAGCCTTCACCTGCAGCCCCAGCTCCCTCCTGCTCTAGTGGCAGGTTATAGCTTGTACCTCTTGTATAAAATACCTACTAATATGTTATAACACAGGTATCTGATTATTACTTACTACTGAGATTAAAGCTAATGTGGTGCCCTTTAGAAGGTAAGATGACCGCACTATCCAACCTCTGAAGTGTATCCGTTTGTCCACCACTGGGTTACTGCTGTCGTCGTCATCTTTATATGGCGGCACTGAATCCACAGTGCTACATGTTATATTTGCCCACCACTGATTAGATGTGTGTGTTATATGAGCCCACCACTGATTAGATGTGTGTGTGTTATAGGAGCCCACCACTGATTAGATGTGTGTGTTATAGGAGCCCACCACTGATTAGATGTGTGTGTTATAGGAGCCCACCACTGATTAGATGTGTGTGTTATAGGAGCCCACCACTGATTAGATGTGTGTGTGTTATAGGAGCCCATCACTGATTAGATGTGTGTGTTATAGGAGCCCACCACTGATTAGATGTGTGTGTTATAGGAGCCCACCACTGATTAGATGTGTGTGTTATATGAGCCCACCACTGATTAGATGTGTGTGTTATAGGAGCTCACCACTGATTAGATGTGTGTGTTATAGGGGCCCACCACTGATTAGATGTGTGTGTTATAGGAGCCCATCACTGATTAGATGTGTGTGTTATAGGAGCCCATCACTGATTAGATGTGTGTGTGTTATAGGAGCCCACCACTGATTAGATGTGTGTGTTATAGGAGCCCACCACTGATTAGATGTGTGTGTGTTATAGGAGCCCACCACTGATTAGATGTGTGTGTGTTATAGGAGCCCACCACTGATTAGATGTGTGTGTGTTATAGGAGCCCATCACTGATTAGATGTGTGTGTTATAGGAGCCCACCACTGATTAGATGTGTGTGTTATAGGAGCCCACCACTGATTAGATGTGTGTGTTATATGAGCCCACCACTGATTAGATGTGTGTGTTATAGGAGCTCACCACTGATTAGATGTGTGTGTTATAGGAGCCCATCACTGATTAGATGTGTGTGTTATAGGAGCCCACCACTGATTAGATGTGTGTGTTATAGGAGCCCATCACTGATTAGATGTGTGTGTTATAGGTGCCCACCACTGATTAGATGTGTGTGTGTTATAGGAGCCCACCACTGATTAGATGTGTGTGTTATAGGAGCCCACCACTGATTAGATGTGTGTGTTATAGGCGGCCCATCACTGATTAGATGTGTGTGTGTTATAGGAGCCCACCACTGATTAGATGTGTGTGTTATAGGAGCCCATCACTGATTAGATGTGTGTGTTATAGGAGCCCACCACTGATTAGATGTGTGTGTGTTATAGGAGCCCACCACTGATTAGATGTGTGTGTTATAGGAGCCCACCACTGATTAGATGTGTGTGTTATAGGAGCCCATCACTGATTAGATGTGTGTGTTATAGGAGCCCACCACTGATTAGATGTGTGTGTTATAGGAGCCCACCACTGATTAGATGTGTGTGTTATAGGAGCCCACCACTGATTAGATGTGTGTGTTATAGGAGCCCACCACTGATTAGATGTGTGTGTTATAGGAGCCCACCACTGATTAGATGTGTGTGTTATAGGGGCCCATCACTGATTAGGTGTGTGTGTTATAGGAGCCCACCACTGATTAGATGTGTGTGTTATAGGAGCCCACCACTGATTAGATGTGTGTGTTATAGGAGCCCACCACTGATTAGATGTGTGTGTTATAGGGGCCCATCACTGATTAGGTGTGTGTGTTATAGGAGCCCATCACTGATTAGATGTGTGTGTTATAGGAGCCCATCACTGATTAGATGTGTGTGTTATAGGAGCCCATCACTGATTAGATGTGTGTGTTATAGGAGCCCACCACTGATTAGATGTGTGTGTGTTATAGGTGACCACCACTGATTAGATGTGTGTGTTATAGGAGCCCATCACTGATTAGATGTGTGTGTTATAGGAGCCCACCACTGATTAGATGTGTGTGTGTTATAGGAGCCCATCACTGATTAGATGTGTGTGTTATAGGAGCCCACCACTGATTAGATGTGTGTGTTATAGGAGCCCACCACTGATTAGATGTGTGTGTTATAGGAGCCCATCACTGATTAGATGTGTGTGTGTTATAGGTGACCACCACTGATTAGATGTGTGTGTTATAGGAGCCCATCACTGATTAGATGTGTGTGTGTTATAGGTGACCACCACTGATTAGATGTGTGTGTTATAGGAGCCCACCACTGATTAGATGTGTGTGTTATAGGAGCCCACCACTGATTAGATGTGTGTGTGTTATAGGTGACCACCACTGATTAGATGTGTGTGTTATAGGAGCCCACCACTGATTAGATGTGTGTGTTATAGGAGCCCACCACTGATTAGATGTGTGTGTGTTATAGGAGCCCACCACTGATTAGATGTGTGTGTTATAGGAGCCCACCACTGATTAGATGTGTGTGTTATAGGAGCCCATCACTGATTAGATGTGTGTGTGTTATAGGTGACCACCACTGATTAGATGTGTGTGTGTTATAGGGGCCCATCACTGATTAGGTGTGTGTGTTATAGGAGCCCACCACTGATTAGATGTGTGTGTTATAGGAGCCCACCACTGATTAGATGTGTGTGTTATAGGAGCCCACCACTGATTAGATGTGTGTGTGTTATAGGAGCCCACCACTGATTAGATGTGTGTGTTATAGGAGCCCACCACTGATTAGATGTGTGTGTTATAGGAGCCCACCACTGATTAGATGTGTGTGTTATATGAGCCCACCACTGATTAGATGTGTGTGTTATAGGAGCCCACCACTGATTAGATGTGTGTGTTATAGGAGCCCACCACTGATTAGATGTGTGTGTTATAGGAGCCCACCACTGATTAGATGTGTGTGTTATAGGAGCCCATCACTGATTAGATGTGTGTGTTATAGGAGCCCACCACTGATTAGATGTGTGTGTGTTATAGGAGCCCATCACTGATTAGATGTGTGTGTGTTATAGGTGACCACCACTGATTAGATGTGTGTGTTTATAGGAGCCCACCACTGATTAGATGTGTGTGTTATAGGAGCCCACCACTGATTAGATGTGTGTGTGTTATAGGTGACCACCACTGATTAGATGTGTGTGTTATAGGAGCCCACCACTGATTAGATGTGTGTGTGTTATAGGAGCCCACCACTGATTAGATGTGTGTGTTATAGGAGCCCACCACTGATTAGATGTGTGTGTTATAGGAGCCCATCACTGATTAGATGTGTGTGTTATAGGAGCCCACCACTGATTAGATGTGTGTGTTATAGGAGCCCATCACTGATTAGATGTGTGTGTTATAGGAGCCCACCACTGATTAGATGTGTGTGTGTTATAGGAGCCCATCACTGATTAGATGTGTGTGTGTTATAGGTGACCACCACTGATTAGATGTGTGTGTTATAGGAGCCCACCACTGATTAGATGTGTGTGTTATAGGAGCCCACCACTGATTAGATGTGTGTGTGTTATAGGTGACCACCACTGATTAGATGTGTGTGTTATAGGAGCCCACCACTGATTAGATGTGTGTGTTATAGGAGCCCACCACTGATTAGATGTGTGTGTTATAGGAGCCCACCACTGATTAGATGTGTGTGTTATAGGAGCTCACCACTGATTAGGTGTGTGTGTTATAGGAGCCCACCACTGATTAGATGTGTGTGTTATAGGAGCCCATCACTGATTAGATGTGTGTGTTATAGGAGCCCACCACTGATTAGATGTGTGTGTTATAGGAGCCCATCACTGATTAGATGTGTGTGTTATAGGAGCCCACCACTGATTAGATGTGTGTGTTATAGGAGCCCACCACTGATTAGATGTGTGTGTTATAGGAGCCCACCACTGATTAGATGTGTGTGTTATAGGAGCCCATCACTGATTAGATGTGTGTGTTATAGGAGCCCACCACTGATTAGATGTGTGTGTTATAGGAGCCCACCACTGATTAGATGTGTGTGTTATAGGAGCCCATCACTGATTAGATGTGTGTGTTATAGGAGCCCATCACTGATTAGATGTGTGTGTTATAGGAGCCCACCACTGATTAGATGTGTGTGTTATATGAGCCCACCACTGATTAGATGTGTGTGTTATAGGAGCCCACCACTGATTAGATGTGTGTGTTATAGGAGCCCACCACTGATTAGATGTGTGTGTGTTATAGGAACCCACAATTGATTAGATGTGTGTGTTATAGGAGCCCACCACTGATTAGATGTGTGTGTTATAGGAGCCCACCACTGATTAGATGTGTGTGTTATAGGAGCCCACCATTGATTAGATGTGTGTGTTATAGGAGCCCACCATTGATTAGATGTGTGTGTTATAGGAGCCCATCACTGATTAGATGTGTGTGTTATAGGAGCCCATCACTGATTAGATGTGTGTGTTATAGGAGCCCATCACTGATTAGATGTGTGTGTTATAGGAGCCCACCACTGATTAGATGTGTGTGTTATAGGAGCCCACCACTGATTAGATGTGTGTGTTATAGGAGCCCACCACTGATTAGATGTGTGTGTTATAGGAGCCCACCACTGATTAGATGTGTGTGTTATAGGAGCCCACCACTGATTAGATGTGTGTGTTATAGGAGCCCACCACTGATTACATGTGTGTGTTATAGGGGCCCACCACTGATTAGATGTGTGTGTTATAGGTGACCACCACTGATTAGATGTGTGTGTTATAGGAGCCCACCACTGATTAGATGTGTGTGCGTTATAGGAGCCCACCACTGATTAGATGTGTGTGTTATATGAGCCCACCACTGATTAGATGTGTGTGTTATAGGAGCCCATCACTGATTAGATGTGTGTGTTATAGGAGCCCACCACTGATTAGATGTGTGTGTTATAGGAGCCCACCACTGATTAGATGTGTGTGTTATAGGAGCCCACCACTGATTAGATGTGTGTGTTATAGGAGCCCACCATTGATTAGATGTGTGTGTTATAGGAGCCCACCACTGATTAGATGTGTGTGTTATAGGAGCCCACCACTGATTAGATGTGTGTGTTATAGGAGCCCACCACTGATTAGATGTGTGTGTTATAGGAGCCCATCACTGATTAGATGTGTGTGTTATAGGAGCCCATCACTGATTAGATGTGTGTGTTATAGGAGCCCATCACTGATTAGATTGTGTGTGTTATAGGAGCCCACCACTGATTAGATGTGTGTGTGTTATAGGAGCTCACCACTGATTAGATGTGTGTGTTATAGGAGCCCACCACTGAATTAGATGTGTGTGTGTTATAGGAGCTCACACTGATTAGATGTGTGTGTTATAGGAGCCCACCACTGATTAGATGTGTGTGTGTTATAGGAGCTCACCACTGATTAGATGTGTGTGTTATAGGAGCCCATCACTGATTAGATGTGTGTGTGTTATAGGAGCCCACCACTGATTAGATGTGTGTGTTATAGGAGCCCACCACTGATTAGATGTGTGTGTGTTATAGGAGCCCACCACTGATTAGATGTGTGTGTTATAGGAGCCCACCACTGATTAGATGTGTGTGTTATAGGAGCCCACCACTGATTAGATGTGTGTGTTATAGGAGCCCACCACTGATTAGATGTGTGTGTTATAGGAGCCCACCACTGATTAGATGTGTGTGTTATAGGAGCCCATCACTGATTAGATGTGTGTGTGTTATAGGAGCCCATCACTGATTAGATGTGTGTGTGTTATAGGAGCCCACCACTGATTAGATGTGTGTGTTATAGGAGCCCACACTGATTAGATGTGTGTGTTATAGGAGCCCACCACTGATTAGATGTGTGTGTGTTATAGGAGCCCACTCCCTGATTAGATGTGTGTGTTATAGGAGCCCAACACTGATTAGATGTGTGTGTTATAGGAGCCCACCACTGATTAGATGTGTGTGTTATAGGAGCCCATCACTGATTAGATGTGTGTGTGTTATAGGAGCCCATCACTGATTAGATGTGTGTGTTATAGGAGCCCACCACTGATTAGATGTGTGTGTGTTATAGGAGCCCATCACTGATTAGATGTGTGTGTGTTATAGGAGCCCACCACTGATTAGATGTGTGTGTTATAGGAGCCCACTCACTGATTAGATGTGTGTGTGTTATAGGAGCCACCACTGATTAGATGTGTGTTGTTATAGGAGCCCACCACTGATTAGATGTGTGTGTTATAGGAGCCCATCACTGATTAGATGTTGTGTCGTGTTATAGGAGCCCATCACTGATTAGATGTGTGTGTGTATAGGGCACGCAGATTAGGTGTGTGTTATAGGAGCCCACGCAACTGATTAGATGTGTGTGTTATAGGAGCACATCACTGATTAGATGTGTGTGTTATAGGAGCCACAACTGATTAGATGTGTGTGTTATAGGAGCCCATCCACTGATTAGAGTGTGTGTGTGTTATAGGAGCCCATCACTGTTAGATGTGTGTGTGTTATAGGAGCCACACTGATAGATGTGTGTGTTATAGGAGCCCTCACTGATTAGATGTGTGTGTTATAGGAGCCCATCACTGATTAGATGTGTGTGTGTTATAGGAGCCCACCACTGATTAGATGTGTGTGTTATAGGAGCCCATTCACTGATTAGATGTGTGTGTGTTATAGGAGCCCACCACTGATTAGATGTGTGTGTTATAGGAGCCCACCACTGATTAGATGTGTGTGTTATAGGAGCCCATCACTGATTAGATGTGTGTGTGTTATAGGAGCCCATCACTGATTAGATGTGTGTGTGTTATAGGAGCCCACCACTGATTAGATGTGTGTGTTATAGGAGCCCATCACTGATTAGATGTGTGTGTTATAGGAGCCCACCACTGATTAGATGTGTGTGTTATAGGAGCCCATCACTGATTAGATGTGTGTGTGTTATAGGAGCCCATCACTGATTAGATGTGTGTGTGTTATAGGAGCCCACCACTGATTAGATGTGTGTGTTATAGGAGCTCACCACTGATTAGATGTGTGTGTTATAGGAGCCCATCACTGATTAGATGTGTGTGTGTTATAGGAGCCCACCACTGATTAGATGTGTGTGTGTTATAGGAGCCCACACTGATTAGATGTGTGTGTTATAGGAGCCCACCACTGATTAGATGTGTGTGTTATAGGAGCCATCACTGATTTAGATGTGTGTGTGTTATAGGAGCCCCATCACTGATTAGATGTGTGTGTGTTATAGGAGCCCATCACTGATTAGATGTGTGTGTGTTATAGGAGCCCATCACTGATTAGATGTGTGTGTTATAGGAGCCCACCACTGATTAGATGTGTGTGTTATAGGAGCCCACCACTGATTAGATGTGTGTGTGTTATATGAGCCCACTCACTGATTAGATGTGTGTGTTATAGGTGACCACCACTGATTAGATGTGTGTGTTATAGGAGCCCACCACTGATTAGATGTGTGTGTTATAAGGAGCCCACCACTGATTAGATGTGTGTGTGTTATAGGAGCCCATCACTGATTAGATGTGTGTGTGTTATAGGAGCCCATCACTGATTAGATGTGTGTGTGTTATAGGAGCCCATCACTGATTAGATGTGTGTGTTATAGGAGCCCACCACTGATTAGATGTGTGTGTTATAGGAGCCCACCACTGATTAGATGTGTGTGTTATAGGAGCCCACCACTGATTAGATGTGTGTGTGTTATAGGAGCCCATCACTGATTAGATGTGTGTGTTATAGGAGCCCACCACTGATTAGATGTGTGTGTTATAGGAGCCCATCACTGATTAGATGTGTGTGTTATAGGAGCCCACCACTGATTAGATGTGTGTGTTATAGGCAGGGCCGTAACTAGGGCTGTGCGACAGGGGCGACCGCCCAGGGCGCAACGCTGAAGGGGGGCGCAATTTCGGAATATTTTAGGTTAATTTGGTTAAAATTCAGGGCTAGGGGGGCGGCATTTGTCTTTCTCGCCCAGGGCACTAGAATTCTAAGTTACGGCTCTGGTTATAGGAGCCCACCACTGATTAGATGTGTGTGTGTTATAGGAGCCCATCACTGATTAGATGTGTGTGTGTTATAGGAGCTCACCACTGATTAGATGTGTGTGTGTTATAGGAGCTCACCACTGATTAGATGTGTGTGTGTTATAGGAGCCCATCACTGATTAGATGTGTGTGTGTTATAGGTGACCACCACTGATTAGATGTGTGTGTTATAGGAGCCCATCACTAATTAGATGTGTGTGTGTTATAGGAGCCCATCACTGATTAGATGTGTGTGTTATAGGAGCCCACCACTGATTAGATGTGTGTGTTATAGGAGCCCACCACTGATTAGATGTGTGTGTTATAGGAGCCCATCACTGATTAGATGTGTGTGTGTTATAGGAGCCCACCACTGATTAGATGTGTGTGTTATAGGAGCCCACCACTGATTAGATGTGTGTGTTATAGGAGCCCATCACTGATTAGATGTGTGTGTTATAGGAGCCCACCACTGATTAGATGTGTGTGTTATAGGAGCCCACCACTGATTAGATGTGTGTGTTATAGGAGCCCACCACTGATTAGATGTGTGTGTGTTATAGGAGCCCACCACTGATTAGATGTGGTGTGTGTTATAGGAGCCCATCACTGATTAGATTGTGTTGTGATATAGGAGCCCATCACTGATTAGATGTGTGTGTGTTATAGGAGCCCATCACTGATTAGATGTGTGTGTTATAGGAGCCCACCACTGATTAGATGTGTGTGTTATAGGAGCCCATCACTGATTAGATGTGTGTGTTATAGGAGCCCACACTGATTAGATGTGTGTGTGTTATAGGAGCCCACCACTGATTAGATGTGTGTGTGTTATAGGAGCCCATCACTGATTAGATGTGTGTGTTATAGGAGCCCACCACTGATTAGATGTGTGTGTTATAGGAGCCCACCACTGATTAGATGTGTGTGTGTTATAGGAGCCCATCACTGATTAGATGTGTGTGTGTTATAGGAGCCCACCACTGATTAGATGTGTGTGTTATAGGAGCCCACCACTGATTAGATGTGTGTGTTATAGGAGCCCACCACTGATTAGATGTGTGTGTGTTATAGGAGCCCACCACTGATTAGATGTGTGTGTTATAGGAGCCCACCACTGATTAGATGTGTGTGTTATAGGTGACCACCACTGATTAGATGTGTGTGTTATAGGAGCCCATCACTGATTAGATGTGTGTGTGTTATAGGAGCCCATCACTGATTAGATGTGTGTGTGTTATAGGAGCCCATCACTGATTAGATGTGTGTGTGTTATAGGAGCCCACCACTGATTAGATGTGTGTGTTATAGGAGCCCATCACTGATTAGATGTGTGTGTTATAGGAACCCACCACTGATTAGATGTGTGTGTTATAGGAGCCCACCACTGATTAGATGTGTGTGTTATAGGAGCCACCACTGATTAGATGTGTGGTGTTATAGGAGCCCATCACTGATTAGATTGTGTGTTATAGGTGACCACCACTGATTAGATGTGTGTGTTATAGGAACCCACCACTGATTAGATGTGTGTGTTATAGGAGCCCACCACTGATTAGATGTGTGTGTTATAGGAGACCCACCACTGATTAGATGTGTGTGTTATAGGAGCCCACCACTGATTAGATGTGTGTGTTATAGGAACCCACCACTGATTAGATGTGTGTGTGTTATAGGAGCCCATCACTGATTAGATGTGTGTGTGTTATAGGAGCCCATCACTGATTAGATGTGTGTGTTATAGGAACCCACCACTGATTAGATGTGTGTGTTATAGGAGCCCACCACTGATTAGATGTGTGTGTTATAGGAGCCCATCACTGATTAGATGTGTGTGTGTTATAGGAGCCCATCACTGATTAGATGTGTGTGTGTTATAGGAGCCCATCACTGATTAGATGTGTGTGTTATAGGAGCCCATCACTGATTAGATGTGTGTGTTATAGGAGCCCACCACTGATTAGATGTGTGTGTTATAGGAGCCCACCACTGATTAGATGTGTGTGTGTTATAGGAGCCCATCACTGATTAGATGTGTGAGTTATAGGAGCCCACCACTGATTAGATGTGTGTGTTATAGGAGCCCACCACTGATTAGATGTGTGTGTTTATAGGAGCCCATCACTGATTAGATGTGTGTGTTATAGGAGCCCACCACTGATTAGATGTGTGTGTTATAGGAGCCCACCACTGATTAGATGTGTGTGTTATAGGAGCCCACCACTGATTAGATGTGTGTGTGTTATAGGAGCCCATCACTGATTAGATGTGTGAGTTATAGGGGCCCATCACTGATTAGATGTGTGTGTTATAGGAGCCCACCACTGATTAGATGTGTGTGTGTTATAGGAGCCCATCACTGATTAGATGTGTGAGTTATAGGGGCCCATCACTGATTAGATGTGTGTGTTATAGGAGCCCACCACTGATTAGATGTGTGTGTTATAGGAGCCCATCACTGATTAGATGTGTGTGTGTTATAGGAGCCCATCACTGATTAGATGTGTGTGTGTTATAGGAGCCCATCACTGATTAGATGTGTGTGTGTTATAGGAGCTCACCACTGATTAGATGTGTGTGTTATAGGAGCCCACCACTGATTAGATGTGTGTGTGTTATAGGTGACCACCACTGATTAGATGTGTGTGTTATAGGAGCCCAACACTGATTAGATGTGTGTGTGTTATAGGAGCCCATCACTGATTAGATGTGTGTGTTATAGGGGCCCATCACTGATTAGATGTGTGTGTGTTATAGGAGCCCATCACTGATTAGATGTGTGAGTTATAGGAGCCCACCACTGATTAGATGTGTGTGTTATAGGAGCCCACCACTGATTAGATGTGTGTGTGTTATAGGAGCCCACCACTGATTAGATGTGTGTGTGTTATAGGAGCCCACCACTGATTAGATGTGTGTGTTATAGGAGCCCACCACTGATTAGATGTGTGTGTGTTATAGGAGCCCATCACTGATTAGATGTGTGTGTGTTATAGGGGCCCACCACTGATTAGATGTGTGTGTTATAGGAGCCCATCACTGATTAGATGTGTGTGTGTTATAGGTGACCACCACTGATTAGATGTGTGTGTTATAGGAGCCCATCACTGATTAGATGTGTGTGTTATAGGAGCCCATCACTGATTAGATGTGTGTGTTATAGGAGCCCACCACTGATTAGATGTGTGTGTTATAGGAGCCCACCACTGATTAGATGTGTGTGTTATAGGAGCCCACCACTGATTAGATGTGTGTGTGTTATAGGGGCCCACCACTGATTAGATGTGTGTGTTATAGGAGCCCATCACTGATTAGATGTGTGTGTGTTATAGGTGACCACCACTGATTAGATGTGTGTGTTATAGGAGCCCACCACTGATTAGATGTGTGTGTTATAGGAGCCCACCACTGATTAGATGTGTGTGTTATAGGAGCCCAACACTGATTAGATGTGTGTGTGTTATAGGAGCCCACCACTGATTAGATGTGTGTGTTATAGGAGCCCACCACTGATTAGATGTGTGTGTTATAGGAGCCCACCACTGATTAGATGTGTGTGTTATAGGAGCCCACCACTGATTAGATGTGTGTGTGTTATAGGAGCCCATCCCTGATTAGATGTGTGTGTTATAGGAGCCCACCACTGATTAGATGTGTGTGTTATAGGAGCCCACCACTGATTAGATGTGTGTGTTATAGGAGCCCATCACTGATTAGATGTGTGTGTGTTATAGGAGCCCATCACTGATTAGATGTGTGTGTGTTATAGGAACCCACCACTGATTAGATGTGTGTGTTATAGGAGCCCACCACTGATTAGATGTGTGTGTTATAGGGGCCCATCACTGATTAGATGTGTGTGTTATAGGAGCCCACCACTGATTAGATGTGTGTGTTATAGGAGCCCATCACTGATTAGATGTGTGTGTGTTATAGGAGCCCACCACTGATTAGATGTGTGTGTTATAGGAGCCCACCACTGATTAGATGTGTGTGTGTTATAGGTGACCACCACTGATTAGATGTGTGTGTGTTATAGGAGCCCACCACTGATTAGATGTGTGTGTGTTATATGAGCCCATCACTGATTAGATGTGTGTGTTATAGGAGCCCATCACTGATTAGATGTGTGTGTTATAGGAGCCCACCACTGATTAGATGTGTGTGTTATATGAGCCCATCACTGATTAGATGTGTGTGTTATAGGAGCCCACCACTGATTAGATGTGTGTGTTATAGGAGCCCATCACTGATTAGATGTGTGTGTGTTATAGGAGCCCATCACTGATTAGATGTGTGTGTGTTATAGGGGCCCACCACTGATTAGATGTGTGTGTGTTATAGGAGCCCACCACTGATTAGATGTGTGTGTTATAGGAGCCCACCACTGATTAGGTGTGTGTGTTATAGGAGCCCATCACTGATTAGATGTGTGTGTGTTATAGGAGCCCATCACTGATTAGATGTGTGTGTGTTATAGGAGCCCACCACTGATTAGATGTGTGTGTTATAGGAGCCCACCACTGATTAGATGTGTGTGTGTTATAGGAGCCCATCACTGATTAGATGTGTGTGTGTTATAGGAGCCCATCACTGATTAGATGTGTGTGTGTTATAGGAGCTCACCACTGATTAGATGTGTGTGTTATAGGAGCCCATCACTGATTAGATGTGTGTGTGTTATAGGTGACCACCACTGATTAGATGTGTGTGTGTTATAGGTGACCACCACTGATTAGATGTGTGTGTGTTATAGGAGCCCACCACTGATTAGATGTGTGTGTGTTATAGGAGCCCACCACTGATTAGATGTGTGTGTTATAGGAGCCCACCACTGATTAGATGTGTGTGTGTTATATGAGCCCATCACTGATTAGATGTGTGTGTGTTGTAGGAGCCCACCACTGATTAGATGTGTGTGTGTTATAGGAGCCCACCACTGATTAGATGTGTGTGTGTTATAGGAGCCCACCACTGATTAGATGTGTGTGTTATAGGAGCCCACCACTGATTAGATGTGTGTGTTATAGGAGCCCATCACTGATTAGATGTGTGTGTGTTATAGGAGCCCATCACTGATTAGATGTGTGTGTTATAGGAGCCCACCACTGATTAGATGTGTGTGTGTTATAGGAGCCCACCACTGATTAGATGTGTGTGTTATAGGAGCCCACCACTGATTAGATGTGTGTGTTATAGGAGCCCACCACTGATTAGATGTGTGTGTGTTATAGGAGCCCATCACTGATTAGATGTGTGTGTGTTATATGAGCCCATCACTGATTAGATGTGTGTGTTATAGGAGCCCATCACTGATTAGATGTGTGTGTTATAGGAGCCCACCACTGATTAGATGTGTGTGTTATAGGAGCCCACCACTGATTAGATGTGTGTGTTATAGGAGCCCACCACTGATTAGATGTGTGTGTGTTATAGGAGCCCACCATTGATTAGATGTGTGTGTTATAGGAGCCCACCACTGATTAGATGTGTGTGTGTTATATGAGCCCATCACTGATTAGATGTGTGTGTTATAGGTGCCCATCCCTGATTAGATGTGTGTGTGTTATAGGAGCCCATCACTGATTAGATGTGTGTGTGTTATAGGAGCCCATCACTGATTAGATGTGTGTGTGTTATAGGAGCCCATCACTGATTAGATGTGTGTGTTATAGGAGCCCACCACTGATTAGATGTGTGTGTTATAGGAGCCCACCACTGATTATATGTGTGTGTTATAGGAGCCCATCACTGATTAGATGTGTGTGTTATAGGAGCCCATCACTGATTAGATGTGTGTGTTATAGGAGCCCACCACTGATTAGATGTGTGTGTTATAGGAGCCCACCACTGATTAGATGTGTGTGTTATAGGAGCCCACCACTGATTAGATGTGTGTGTGTTATAGGAGCCCACCATTGATTAGATGTGTGTGTTATAGGGGCCCACCACTGATTAGATGTGTGTGTTATAGGAGCCCACCACTGATTAGATGTGTGTGTGTTATAGGAGCCCATCACTGATTAGATGTGTGTGTTATAGGAGCCCATCACTGATTAGATGTGTGTGTTATAGGAGCCCACCACTGATTATATGTGTGTGTTATAGGAGCCCACCACTGATTAGATGTGTGTGTGTTATAGGAGCCCACCACTGATTATATGTGTGTGTTATAGGAGCCCACCACTGATTAGATGTGTGTGTTATAGGTGACCACCACTGATTAGATGTGTGTGTTATAGGAGCCCATCACTGATTAGATGTGTGTGTTATAGGGGCCCATCACTGATTAGATGTGTGTGTGTTATAGGAGCCCACCACTGATTAGATGTGTGTGTTATAGGAGCCCATCACTGATTAGATGTGTGTGTTATAGGAGCCCATCACTGATTAGATGTGTGTGTTATAGGAGCCCACCACTGATTAGATGTGTGTGTTATAGGAGCCCATCACTGATTAGATGTGTGAGTTATAGGAGCCCATCACTGATTAGATGTGTGTGTTATAGGAGCCCACCACTGATTAGATGTGTGTGTTATAGGAGCCCACCACTGATTAGATGTGTGTGTGTTATAGGAGCCCATCACTGATTAGATGTGTGTGTTATAGGTGACCACCACTGATTAGATGTGTGTGTGTTATAGGAGCCCATCACTGATTAGATGTGTGTGTTATAGGTGACCACCACTGATTAGATGTGTGTGTGTTATAGGAGCCCACCACTGATTAGATGTGTGTGTTATAGGGGCCCATCACTGATTAGATGTGTGTGTGTTATAGGAGCCCACCACTGATTAGATGTGTGTGTTATAGGAGCCCATCACTGATTAGATGTGTGTGTTATAGGAGCCCATCACTGATTAGATGTGTGTGTGTTATAGGAGCCCATCACTGATTAGATGTGTGTGTGTTATAGGAGCCCATCACTGATTAGATGTGTGTGTTATAGGAGCCCACCACTGATTAGATGTGTGTGTTATAGGAGCCCACCACTGATTAGATGTGTGTGTTATAGGAGCCCACCACTGATTAGATGTGTGTGTTATAGGAGCCCATCACTGATTAGATGTGTGAGTTATAGGAGCCCATCACTGATTAGATGTGTGTGTTATAGGAGCCCATCACTGATTAGATGTGTGTGTTATAGGAGCCCACCACTGATTAGATGTGTGTGTGTTATAGGAGCCCATCACTGATTAGATGTGTGTGTTATAGGGGCCCATCACTGATTAGATGTGTGTGTGTTATAGGAGCCCACCACTGATTAGATGTGTGTGTTATAGGGGCCCACCACTGATTAGATGTGTGTGTTATAGGAGCCCACCACTGATTAGATGTGTGAGTTATAGGAGCCCACCACTGATTAGATGTGTGTGTTATAGGAGCCCACCACTGATTAGATGTGTGTGTTATAGGAGCCCACCACTGATTAGATGTGTGTGTGTTATAGGAGCCCACCACTGATTAGATGTGTGTGTGTTATAGGAGCCCATCACTGATTAGATGTGTGTGTTATAGGAGCCCATCACTGATTAGATGTGTGTGTGTTATAGGAGCCCACCATTGATTAGATGTGTGTGTTATAGGGGCCCACCACTGATTAGATGTGTGTGTGTTATAGGAGCCCATCACTGATTAGATGTGTGTGTTATAGGTGACCACCACTGATTAGATGTGTGTGTTATAGGTGCCCACCACTGATTAGATGTGTGTGTTATAGGAGCCCACCACTGATTATATGTGTGTGTTATAGGAGCCCATCACTGATTAGATGTGTGTGTTATAGGAGCCCATCACTGATTAGATGTGTGTGTTATAGGTGCCCACCATTGATTAGATGTGTGTGTTATAGGAGCCCACCACTGATTAGATGTGTGTGTTATAGGAGCCCACCACTGATTAGATGTGTGTGTTATAGGAGCCCACCACTGATTAGATGTGTGTGTTATAGGAGCTCACCACTGATTAGATGTGTGTGTTATAGGAGCCCACCACTGATTAGATGTGTGTGTGTTATAGGAGCCCATCACTGATTAGATGTGTGTGTTATAGGAGCCCATCACTGATTAGATGTGTGTGTTATAGGAGCCCACCACTGATTAGATGTGTGTGTTATAGGAGCCCACCACTGATTAGATGTGTGTGTTATAGGAGCCCACCACTGATTAGATGTGTGTGTTATAGGAGCTCACCACTGATTAGATGTGTGTGTTATAGGAGCCCATCACTGATTAGATGTGTGTGTTATAGGAGCCCACCACTGATTAGATGTGTGTGTTATAGGAGCTCACCACTGATTAGATGTGTGTGTTATAGGAGCCCACCACTAATTAGATGTGTGTGTTATAGGAGCCCATCACTGATTAGATGTGTGTGTTATAGGAGCCCATCACTGATTAGATGTGTGTGTTATAGGAGCCCTCCACTGATTAGATGTGTGTGTTATAGAAGCCCACCACTGATTAGATGTGTGTGTTATAGGAGCCCACCACTGATTAGATGTGATCACAGCGATTACCACTAACGAGTGGAACAGGTGAGCAGAGATCAGCGGTACACAGGATATGCAACAGACCGTGAACTACGGCTATTACCACTTGGAGGTGGTAACGGATCAGCAAAGGTCAACGGTGCGTGCAGAGTGGATAGCAGTGTAGATCACAACGGAGAGAAGGGAACTGCTTCAGGCCAGGTGAAGACTCAAAGAACCAGCATTGAAAGGTGAGGGGAGGAGCCTTATAAAGGAGTACTGACCAATGGCTAGATAGACCAGGTAATACATGTCAAAACATAGTACAAGCGCAGACTGCTGCTGACAGCATGCACGATGAGGAGAATTAAGACGAGAGCAGGTGTGCCGATGCCCGAATGGAGATACCCGGAGCGCGGTGTGTGACAGTACCACCCCCCCTTTAATGGTGGTCACCGAACTCCTAGGACCAGGTTTCCTGTGGAATTTAGTATGAAACTTCTTCAGTAGAAGAGGTTCATTGACATTAGATGCTCGCACGCATGATCGTTCCTCGGGAACAAAACCTTTCCAGTCAAGATATTTCAGCAGCCCTCTAGAATTCTTGGAATCCAATATTTGTTTACTCTCGAATTCCGGTTTATGAATCTCGGGATGAGCGGAGGACGTAATGGGAGAAGAAAACCGATTGATGACCAGGGGCTTCAATAGCAAGATATGGAAGGCATTGGTGAATTGATAAATGATACTAAGGAAAAAGCAGAGATATTAAACACGTTCTTTTCTTCAGTATTTACCAGAGAGGAACAAATGGCAGGAGTAATACATAAAAATGGAAATGAAACCATGCCATTAATTAATACTTGGTTGTCAGAGGAAGAAGTCCAAAGGCGACTGAAGAATATTAAGATAAATAAAGCTCCAGGTCCAGATGGCATACACCCAAGGGTCCTTATGGAATTAAACTCGGAAATAGCTAGACCGCTATTCTTAATTTTCAGAGATTCAATCTCATCAGGCTCAGTACCAAGGGATTGGCGAATAGCAGATGTGGTGCCGTTGTTTAAAAAGGGGACGAGATCACAACCAGAGAATTATAGACCTGTAAGCCTGACATCAATAGTGGGGAAACTACTGGAAGGTATTTTAAGGGACAGTATTCAGCATTACTTGGTACGCAATAAAATTATTAGTGGGAATCAACATGGATTTGTGAGGGATAGGTCATGTCAAACTAATCTAATTAGTTTCTACGAGGAAGTTAGTGGGAACTTAGACATGGGCAGGACAGTAGATGTGGTCTACTTAGATTTTGCAAAGGCCTTTGATACAGTGCCACACAAGAGGTTGGTTTACAAAATAAGGGAACTGGGTCTAGAAATCAAAATTTGTACTTGGATTGAAAACTGGTTAGAGAATAGGGAACAGAGAGTTGTGATAAATGGAACATTTTCTAATTGGTCAAAGGTCTTAAGTGGAGTTCCTTAAGGTTCCGTGCTGGGACCACTCCTTTTTAATATATTTATTAATGACCTTGGTGATGGTTTAGAGAGTAAAGTTTCTATTTTTGCAGATGACACTAAACTCTAAGGTAATAAAATCAGAGCAAGATGTAGCTTCTCTACAGAGGGACTTAAATAAACTGGAGGATTGGGCGGCTAAATGGAATATGAGGTTTAACACAGATAAATGTAAGGTTATGCATTCAGGGATCAAAAACAAGAACGCAATCTATAAATTAAATGGAATTAATTTGGGAGAATCTATAATGGAAAAGGATTTGGGAGTGCTCGTAGACAGTAGACTTAGCAATAGTGCTCAATGTCAAGCAGCAGCTGCAAGGGCAAACAAAGTATTGGCATGCATAAAAAGGGGCATAGATGCAAGGGAAGACAGTGTAATTTTGCCACTGTATAAATCATTGGTAAGACCTCATCTTGAATATGCAGTACAGTTCTGGGCACCACTCTATAAAAAAGATAATTTGGAACTAGAAAGGGTTCAGAGAAGGGCGACAAAATTGATAAAGGGTATGGAGTCATTAAGTTATGAGGAAAGGTTAGCCAGTTTAGGCATGTTTACTTTAGAAAAGAGGCGCCTAAGGGGAGATATGATTACTATGTACAAATACATTAGGGGTCAATACAGAGAGCTTTCATGGGAACTTTTTACCCCAAGGACCATACACAGGACTCGTGGTCATCCCCTAAGGTTAGAGGAGAGGACATTTCACAACCAGCAAAGGAAGGGGTTCTTTACAGTAAGGGCAGTCAAGATATGGAATTTATTGCCAGGTAAGGTTGTGATGGCAGATTCAATAGATATGTTTAAGAAAGGGTTAGACAAATTTTTAGCGGAAAGGTGTATCCAGGGATACGACCGTTAATTTAAAATAAAGGATAGTAGTGGATATAGGGTAAAAATTGGATTGCAATATTGAGTCTGGGGGGATTTTCAAAATTGAAACAGATGGGCGGTTGCCTACTCTGGATTAATTTCAAATATAAGTGCAGGATCGCAGGAGATCCAAAATAGGTTGAACTTGATGGACTGGTGTCTTTTTTCAACCTCATCAACTATGTTACTATGTTACTATGTTACTATGATCCGGATGGGGCTGAGGGAAGCTAAAGATTAATGCACACTTGAGAGATGACTCGAGAGATCTTATAGGGACCAATGTAGCGGGGAGCGAACATCATACAGGGGAAACAAATATTCTTGATCGACAGCCAAACTTTGTCACCAACCTTCAGGGGAGGCATGGCTTTGCATTTCCTATCTGCAAATAATTTATACAGAGAGGAGGATTTCCTCAATGCCATTTGAACTTGTGCCCAAGTGGAGAGATAATCCTGCCTCAAGGAATTAACAGCTGGAACCTGAGTGGATGGTAGAGCCATAGACAATGGAAAATGGAGTCGCTGAGGTGGATTCATGAAAGGCATTGTTATGCACAAAGTCGGCCCATGGCAACATATCGACCCAGTCTTCTTAGTTAAAAAGATTTTAAAAAAAATGGAGAGGGCGCAGAAATATAACAAATGTAATGCAGTCTTAGAAACAATGTTTACTGTTCTTTTTGTGATGTTGTAGCGCTAGTCTGTGCAAGTCCACAGGTAGCGGTAAATGAAATTTCTCTTTCATCCAGTCTGGGGGACACTGCTTATTTATTATTATTATCATTTATTTGTTAGGCGCCACAAGTTATCCGCAGTGCCGCACACAGTACTAACAGTAGACTATACAGGGTGAAACCATACAGAACAATGAACAAAAAGTACCAATACTTCAGAAACTCCGGCCAGTCATATGCAGTAAAGACGGAGCGGAAGAACAGTTATGGAGACAGGAGGGAGAGGGCCCTGCTCATACGAGCTTACATTCTAAGGGAGGGTAAACAGACCAGGCACAAGAGGAGCCAGTTGAGGCAAGAGTAGAGAAGGGAGGACGAGCTAAAGGCAGGAGATGGGGGTTAAGTAGATGGTTGGTAGGCTTTGAGGAAGAGGTGAGTTTTTAGTGCACGTTTGAAGGAGCACAGAGTAGGAGTGAGACGGATGGAACGAGGGAGGTAGTTCCAGAAAAGGGGGGCTGCACGGGAAAAGTCTTGGATTCTGGAGTGGGAAGAGGTAATAAGAGTGGAGGAGAGGCGGCGGTCATTGGCCGAGCGCAGGGAGCGGGCAGGAGTGTGGATGGAGAGGAGGTTAGAGATATAAGGGGCAGTAGAGTTGGAGAGAGCCTTGTAAGTGGTGGTGAGGAGTTTGAAAACGATTCTGTAGGGGAAGGGGAGCCAGTGTAAGGCGAGGCAGAGGAGGAGCGACGTGAGAGGAAGATGAGTCTTGCGGCCGCATTGAGTATAGAGCGGAGACGGGATTGGGGGAGGCCAGTGAGGAGGAGGTTACAATAATCGAGGCGGAGATGATGAGTGTGTGGATGATAGTTTTGGCGGCATCCTGAGAGAGAAAAGGACGGATGCGGGCGATGTTGCGTAGTTGGAAGCGACAGGCTTGGGCAAGGGAATGAATGTGTGGGCAAAAGAGAGAGGAGTCGAGGGTGACACCCAGGCAGCGAAGTTGGGTGACAGAGGAGATGGTGGTGTTATTGATGACAATAGAGAGGTCATGGTGGGATGGGAGTCTGAGCGGAGGAAAGACAATGAGTTCAGTTTTAGAGATATTGATTTTGAGAAAGCGCTCGGACATCCAGGAGGAGATAGCGGAGAGGCAGTCGGATACCCGAGCGAGGAGGGTGGAGGAAAGATCAGGAGAGAAGATATAGAGTTGAATGTCGTCAGCATAAAGGTGATACTGAAGACCGAAGGAGGAGATGAGAGCACCAAGGGAGGAAGTGTAGAGCGAAAAGAATAGAGGGCCAAGAACAGAGCCCTGCGGGACTCCTACGGGGAGAGGGTAGGGGGAGGAGGAAGAACCAGACGTAGATACAGAGAAGGAGCGATTAGCGAGGTGTGAGGCGAACCAGGCATGGACAGAACCAGAGAGGCAAAGAGAGAGAAGAGTTTGCAGCAGGAGGGGGTGGTCCACGGTGTCAAAGGCTGCAGAGAGGTCAAGGAGGATGAGAATGGAGAAGTGACCCTTGGTTTTGGCTGATAATAGATCATTAGTAACCTTGGCCAGGGCAGTTTCGGTAGAATGGAGGGGGATGTAGCCAGATTGGAGAGGGTGAAGGAGGGAATTGTCCGTGAGGTGCCTGGTTAGGCGGCTGCAGACAATTCGCTCAAGTAATTTGGAGGCATAGGGGAGAAGAGAGATAGGGCGATAATTAGCAAGAGAGGTGGGGTCAAGATTGGGTTTTTTGAGGATAGGAGAGATAAGAGCGTGTTTAAAAGAGGAGGCTACTACACCAGAGGAGAGTGATAGGTTGAAAAGGTGTGCTAGGTAAGAGCAGGCAGTAGGAGAAAGAGAGCGAAGGAGGTGAGAGGGTGGAGAGGAAAGAATAAGGGAGCGAACTTCTTCACCGGTTGTAGGGCTGAAGGAGCATCAGAGTTGGGTGATGGGGGGAGGTGAAGCGATGAGGCTGGCGGGAGAAGGGGAGGAGGAGATGTTCAGTCTGATGGCCTTAATTTTGGAAGAGAAGAAAGTGGCGCACGCAGAAGCGGAGAGGGAAGGCGGGACAGAGGGGGAGGGGGGGAGAGGAGGAAGCTGAAGGTGGCAAAGAGGCGGCGGGGATTGAAGGACTGAGAAGAAATGAGGGACTTAAGGATTTTTTAGCAAGGGAGAGGGCAGAGGAGAAAGAAGAGAGTATGAATTTAAAGTGGAGGAAGTCAGCCAGGGAGCGAGATTTCCTCCAGAGGCGTTCAGCAGTGCGAGAGCATCTTTGGAGGAAGCGGGTGAGTTTTGAGTGCCAGGGTTGGGGAATAATGCAGCGTCGGCGGATAGAAGAGGCTGGGGCAACAGCGTCCAGGGCAGTGGTGAGGGAGTGATTGTAGAGAGAGGAGGCCTGGTCGGGACAGGCCAGAGAGGGGAAGGGTGAAAGGAGAGTTTCGAGAGAGGAGGAGAAGGAGGTGGGGTCAAAAGCATCGAGGTTACGTCTAGTGAGGGTGGCTTTGGGCGAGGCAGGAGCAGGGGAGGAGGACAGAGTGAAGGAGAGGAGGTGGTAGTCAGATAGTGGGAAGGGAGAGTTGGAGAAGTCAGAGAGACCACAGAGATGAGAGAAGACAAGGTCAAGGGAGTGACCAAGACAGTGGGTGGGGGAAGAGGTCCACTGAGTAAGGCCTAGGGAGGAGGAAAGGGCGAGAAGTTTAATGGTGGCGGGGTCAGAACAGTTGTCAATAGGGATATTAAAGTCACCAAGTATGATGGAGGGAAGCTCAGAGGAAAGGTAGTGGGGGAGCCAGGCAGCGAAGTTGTCAAGGAAAAGGGAGGAGGGGCCTGGGGAACGGTAGATGACGGAGACACGAAAGTGGATGGGGGAGAAGAGACGGATGGAGTGTACTTCAAAGGAGGAGAGGGAAGGTAAAGTAGGAATGACACGAAAAGTGCAGTTAGGGGATAGGAGGAGGCCCACTCCGCCTCCTTGACGCTCGTCTGGTCTGGTGGAGTGGGTGAAGGAGAGGCCCCCGTAGGAGAGAGCAGCGGGAGAAACGGTATCAGAAGAAGTAAGTCAGGTTTCAGTGATGGCAAGAAGATTAAGAGAGTTGGAGATGAAGAAGTCATGGATGGAAGAAAGTTTGTTGCAGATGGACCTGGAGTTCCAGAGGGCACAAGAGAAAGGGAGGGAGGGAAGAGGGGAGGTGCGGATGAGATTATCAGGTTTGATGGAGCGAGGGGGAGGGTGAGGGGTGGGGCAGTGAGAGTTGGGCGAGAGAAAGGGGCTAGGGGAGAGGATGGGTATAGGAAAGGAGCGGGGCGCCATGGTGAGAGACGGGTGGACTGGGAATGAGAGAAGGGGCAAGAAGTGGGTAAGGGCAAATAGTGCTGCGGTGAGGGCTGTGGAGGGGAGTCCAGGAGTTGGCACCTAACTAGTTAAGTTTAGCACTGCTGACAGACCCCTCCCCTCTACAATTCCCCTGTCTCTTCCTGTTCAGTTTTTTTTAGGTGCCCATGGAGTTGGGCTGTGTTTTAGTACTGCTAGTGTTTTTTTATTTTATTTTCACTTAATTTTATTTTATTAGATTCCTTTTTTAATAGGAAGCTCTTCTTTTGGTGGCAGACCTGGGAGTGTGTTCTACTATAGAGAACACACTCCCAGAACAGCAGCGCAGGCACTGCTCTGTCAGATGAGAGCCAGAGACAGTCATTTATAGGTAGACAACCAAATGCCCGAGGCTCCTCTGTCAGGGGAAGATCCTCGTTTGCAGCTAGGCGCCAGGCCTCCAAGACCCAGGAGAAGCCTGCGTCCTGACGACCACTCTATTCTGCCGAAGGTGGCGCCAGTGGGGGGACGTCTGTCTTTGTTCCAGGAACAGTGGGCAGCGTCCTCCCAAGACCCTTGGATTCGGGGCATTATATCAAGGGAGGTACATGATAGACCTGCTGGGTCCGGTACCACATCGTTTCTTCATAACCCCGCTACCCCGAGATCCAACAAGAAGACAGGCAATACAGGCCTGTGTCGCTTCTCTTCTTTCGCAAAGAGTCATCTGCAGAGTCCCAGACGACCAGAAGGGACAGGGGTTTTATTCAAATCTGTTCCTGGTCAAGAAGCCGGACGGGTCCTTTCGACCCATCTTAAACTAAAAGAACCTCAATGTGCACTTACGGGTGGACAGATTTCGGATGGAATCCCTGAGGTCGGTAATAAACGGCTTAGAGAAGGATCAGTTTATGGCTTCCATAGACATACCTCCACGTTCCTATTTGGAGCGACCATCAGTCTCTCCTAAGATTCACAGTGGGGTCCTCCCACTATCAGTTTCGGGCTCTTCCCTTCGACCTCTCCACAGCGCAGAGGATTTTCACGAAGATCATGTCAGTGATGGCAGCGTGTCTTCACCTAAAGGGAGTTCAGGTCGTGCCTTATTTGGACGATCTGCTCATCAAATCCTCCTCAGAGATTTGCTTACGTCAGCACTTATCCTTCACCTTGGCGGTTCTCGAGGACCATGGATGGCTGATAAACTTAAAGAAATCCCAGGTGGTTCCGTGTCAACGCATGGTTTTCCTAGGGCTCATCATGGACACCAGCCAGCAAAAGGTGTTCCTGCCTGCCGAAAAGATCAGTTCAATTCGGAGTATAACATCTCAGGTTTTGTCTTCTCCCAGCCCCTCAATACACTTGTGCATGCGGCTGTTCTTTTTGTGATGTTGTAGCGCTAGTCTGTGCAAGTCCACAGGTAGCGGTAAATGAAATTTTCCACACACTGTTGATAAATGGATAAAAGTGAATCTTACCCTATAATGCCCTATTCGGAAGTCCTGGGACTCATTCCTTTAGTAATCCTCCGTAAAGGCTGTGTCTCCAGCGTGTTGCCGCACATCCAGTGTGGAAGCAGGGTGGTATGATCAAAGCTACGGTGGCTGTGTAGAGTCAGTAACCAACGCGTTTCATCCGATTAAGGAATTTTTCAAGGATGTTTCCCAATGAATGTAAGCAGTCTTATATAGAGCCTGCTTTCTCCTTATAGGTTGATAAAGGCATGCAATGATGCTTGAAGTGGTATACTGAATCACATAGTTGATGTAGTTCTTAGTTTTGACACTATTATTTTCTATATAAATGGCAATTTCCAGAAAATTTACTTGATGAGGGCTGACTTCAGCTGTGAATTTCATATTCAAGGTATTACTATTAATGTATGTAAGAAATTGTGTGAGACCTTCACTTGTTCCTTCCCAGACGAAAAATACGTCATCTATAAACCTGTACCAGTGAATCACATTTTGCTTAAAGTGGTTATTGGTCCATATGCAATCATCTTCCCATTTTGCCACAAATAAATTAGCGTAGCTTGGGGGAAAACGAGTCCCCATCGCAGTTCCCGATATTTGTTTATAGAACTTGTCGTTGTACCAGAAATAATTGTGCTGAAGAATGTATTCTAAAGTGCTCATAATGAAGTTAATCTGCTCATTCTTTAAATCAGTTCCATTGCATAAATAGTGATAAGAGTGTGCACAACCATCAGCATGACTTATGCAAGTCTACAGAGATTTTCACAAGTGTCTAGAATATATGTGTCTTCTTGGTTGCCTGAGGAGAAGATCCTAAGAAATGTTTCCAGGTCTTGATTGACCCTCTCAGTTTGCTCATTTTTTGGGGGATGATAAGAAGAGGAGAACTTTAGCTGAATGCCCAGAAGATATCATAGAGATCTCCAAAACTTATATACGAATTGGACTCCTCGATCCGAGACAATCTCTGAAGGGCAACCATGGAGGCGGAAAATCTCCTTCACAAAATGTTGGGCCAAGACAGCAGAGGAAGGCAGACCAACCAAGGGGACCAAGTGCGCCATTTTGGAAAAACGGTCTACAATAACTCAGATGGTATTGTAATTCTTGCTGACAGGAACATCAGTGATGAAGTCCATCGAAATATGGGTCCACAGTTTAGAAGGTATTGGAAGAAGCTGAAGAGGACCCAACGGAGGTTGGCAAGGGGACTTGTGTTGAGCACAGACCGCACAAGTGGCTACAAATTCCTTAACTACAGATTGGTACTTGGGCCACCATTATTGACGGGAAGTTAATTTGAAGGTCTTCCAGGCTCCCAGATGTCCGGCAAAGCAAGAGGCATGAAACCAGATCAACAGTCTCTTCTGCAGATAGGGAGAAGCAAATGTTTTCCCCGGGTATGGGGGGTGGGGGACTTAGATACATTTTGGATCCAGAATGGGGCGATCCAGAAAATCCTTGGGTTCAGAACTGTCAAATGCATCAGCCTTCTTATTTTTCTGGCCAGGTTTGAAGGTAACATGCAAGTTAAAACGTGAGAAGAAGAGCGACTACCTCTGTGAGAAGAAGAGCAACCAGCGGGCTTGACGAGGATTTAGGCACTGGGCGGATTGGAGATAGAGGAGGTTTTTATGGTCTGTAAACACCGTGACAATGTGTCGGGCCCCTTCCAAAAGATAACACCATTCGCTCAATGCTAGTTTAATGGCCAAAAACTTGTTATGTACTTGCCCTTAGATTAGCCCTCATTCAAGATGGCCACGATTGCCTCATGAAGTTTCCATCTTGGATCTCTGTTATGAACTTGCTCTTACAATAGCCCTTATCTAAGATGGCCGGGACTGTCTCATGAAGATTCCATCTTGGATCCCATTTCCCGTTTGGGCCTAGAAAAGGCACTTCCTGTTATGAAGCCTTTGCACGAGTATTGTGTTTGTATCTGACCCACATGCTTCCACAGAACCTTGCTTGCTTGTGATTTGGACTACAACTTGATACTTGCACCAGACCTTTATCCTCTTGTGACTTTGGACTTTATTTGTTAGACACTGGAGATTTATTTATATACCAAAATAAATCCTGTTTATTTCAGAAATACCTGGCTATTGGGTTCCGTTTGTAATACCAGAAATGTGACAGGATACTCAAGCCCAAAATGACGGACCCCGCCGGGTCAGAACCAACTGCTTTACAGCGACGTTCAGATCTCAGTTTCCACATGCATTCTGCCTCAAGACAACTACAGGAATTTCATGCAAAATTTCAAGAACTTGAGACCCAGTGTACAAATAAGTTTTAACTGCAACACCAACAGGTATCTGAGTTGCAAATAAATGTTCATGAACTCAAAGATCAAATAGCGCTACAAAATGGAGTTATTACAGAACTACAGATGCGGCTTCAAGAAGTTAATGCTGTAGCACCTTCAGCTGCAGTACATCAGCCCACACTCCCACTACCTCCGGCTCGATTCTCAGGTGATCGTAAAAAATCCAGAGGTTTTATTAATCAATGTAATATGCATTTTGATTTACATCCTACTTATTTTTTGACTGATGTACAAAAAGTACGTTGTATTCTTTTATTGTTGAAAGATGATGCCTTGGCATGGGCTTCTCCTTTGATAGAAGCAAAAAGTCCAATATTACAAGATCTTTCTAATTTTATGGATGCAATGAACCAGATATTTGATGATCCAAATCGAAGTGCTACTGCTGAGTCAGTTTTATTAAAGATGCGTCAGGGAAGACGTTCAGTGGCTGAATACACCTCTGATTTCCGAAGATGGATCTTGGACACAGATTGGAATTCATCATCATCATTATCATCATTTATTTATATAGCGCCAACATATTCCGTAGCGCTTTACAATTGGGAATTCGGCAGCTAAGCTGTCTGTTTATTGAAAGGGGTTATCTGAGTTTATTAAAGATTAATTATCTAGAGCTGATGCACCCACTGAATTTGAAGCCTTTGTTAAACATTGTATTCGTATTGATGCTCGTCAAATGGAGAGGAAACAAGATAGATGGGGCTCCATGTGGACTCGTCCTAATTATCCAGAACCCGCAATATCAAATTACTCTGGAACTCCTGCAACACAACAAATTGAGGAGTCTGAGCCAATGCAAATAGATACCATTCACAAACAGATTTCTATTGAAAGAAGAGATCAACGACGACAAGAAAATCTCTCTTTGTATTGTGGTAAATTTGGACATTATGTATCTAATTGTTCTCAACGACCTCGCAAGACAGTTGCTACATTGATGGAACCTAAAGATTCTGACCAGGAATCTATTATTTCATGCTGTTCACATTCACTGAATGCTATTATTCCTCAAATCTCTTCACTGTCTACATTTGAAAGAGAGAACAGAAGAATAAAGAATCATTTTACAATTCCAATACAACTTGAGATAACCTCTTGACTTATTTCAACCATGGCAATGCTGGATTCAGGAGACAATGGAAATTTCATGGATATAGATTTTGCTAACCAAAACCATATAGTATTTCAAGAAAGAAAGACTCCTATATTAATGGAGACCGATGATGGATCCCCTCTGAATTCTGGTCCCATCACACATGAGACTTGAACTTATGTCCCTGATGATAGAACCCAATCATAAGGAGGAATTCACTTTTTTCCTCATCTCTTCTCCAAATTTCCCCATAATTTTGGGTCTCCCGTGGTTCACTAACAATAACCCAGCCATTAATTGGGAGTCTCAAACCCTAACATTACAAGATACTATCAGTGTGGTCCCTCTTGTACAAAATGAGAATCAGATCTCAGTGTTCCCCTCTTCTGTGGAAGAACAATTGCCTGTTCAATATCAGAATTTTGCAGATATCTGTAACAAACAAAATGCTGACAAATTACCACCCCATCGACCATATGATTGTCCCATTGATCTATTACCTGGGGCTGCTATTCCTATTGGTCGGATTTATTCATTAGCTGAACCTGAATTAAAGACACTAAAGACTTACCTGGAGGAAAATGAAACTAAAGGTTTTATACGTCCTTCAAAATCTCCAGCAGGGGATCCTATTTTTTTTGTGAAAAATAAAGATGGTTCTTTGCGTCCATGCATTGATTATAGAGATTTAAATAAAATTACTATAAAGAACAGACATCCACTTCCTCTCATCCCAGAATTATTGGAAAGACTGCAGACAGCAAGTATTTTCACAAAGCTCGATTTAAGAAGAGCATACAACCTAATACACATTCGACCAGGTGATGAATGGAAAATGGCTTTTCGAACAAAATATGGACATTATGGGGCGTATTCAATTGTTAGCGGTAACGCTGATAAACGAGCGCTCAAAAAATATTACCGTTTATACGGTAATATTGCGCGCGAAGAGTGTTAATACGGTAGTTTACTCGCGAAATTTCAACTCGCCGCTCAGGGAGCAGCGAGCTGAAATTCCGCAAGTAATTACCGTATTAAAGCTAAGATTTTTTGAGCGCTCGTTTGTCAGCATTAAAGCTAACAATTGAATACGCACCTATGAGTACCTCGTGATGCCGTTTGGGTTATGCAATGTCCCTGCTACTTTCCAACATTTTATAAATGATGTCTTTCGAGACTTGCTTGATCTGGTCATTATTGTATATCTTGATGATATCCTTATCTTTTCTAATTCTTTACAAGAACATCAAGAACATGTTCGAATTATTTTACAACGGCTACGCACAAACCAATTATACATTAAGTTGGAGAAATGTGAATTCCATCGCACTGAAATAAAATTTTTGGGTTACATTATATCCCCTCAAGACCTATATATGGATCCCTGTAAAGTGCATGCTGTGGTAGATTGGCCCATACCTAAAAATGTCAAAGATGTACAACGATTTATGGGCTTTGCCAATTTTTATCGACGCTTTATAAAGAACTTTTCTGGAATTGCTGCCCCCATTACTCAGCTCACAAAAAAGGGTTCTTCTTTTCATTGGACTCCAGCCACTGATAAAGCTTTTTCCATTTTAAAAACAAAGTTTGATAACGCATAAATGATTCAAAAAAATATAAGTATTTGAAAAAGCAAAGGTTATCTTTATTCTTACAAATTGCATATGCAATTGGCTTGTATTCATTATGAAACAGGCAATATCCTCTATGTAAGACAGAAGTTATATAGAAGTAACACCACCCCTCTTACATACGTCACTAACCACTTCACATACTAAAGAATATACCTCATAAGGACAAAGTTGGTATATATAATCTCTACAACCTCATTATAGTATATATATTTCTATGCCTAAGCAGGTCAAAGGGCATATGTGACCTCTTACACTCTTCTCTCTATATAGCTTGACAGCTGCTGACCATTTTAACATCCTATGAATAGATGCCCTATTGTAGGGTATAACATAGAAAAAGATTTTAACAGAATACAGAAAACCATATGACCATACAGATTTTATACATCAATATTGTTTTATCCAACATATATTTGTACCATAATTTTTTCATTACATTTCCCCTTTTTGTGAAAACTATTGACACACTATAACCTTTAACTAAAAAAACATATCAACTACTAAAAAAATATAAAAAGAGATGTCAATATCCTTTATAAAACTAACTATCAAAGAGAAATGTTTATTTAAGTTGTGGTACAAATATTCTATTCTCCTTGACATTCTTTAATGCAATAGAGACATTCCTTTGTGAATCCGAGACTACAATTATTTGTAAAGCATTTGTCCCAACCTTGCACAACCTTCCTAATATTCTTGGAACACATTTTAAAAGATAAATTAATGCACATATTATTTAAAAAATAATAGCATATTTTCCTAATGTCCAAAATAGTCCTTTCCACTACCCTAATATTCCTAAAAATATACCTGTAAATCAAGTAGAAGGAATCCACTATTGAATTCTCTCACCAGTTATCATCTTCTGTATCAATGTTATTATGACTTATTCTGAATTCATTTTTTAATTTTGAAATATGTAACATATATTTATCTATTTTTTTCTTCTCGGTTTGTCGTATTATTCAAAATGTACATACACTAATACACATTATAAACCGTTTCTAAAGTTTGACAATATCCACTACTTTGTGCAGTTAAATAATCTAATATTAATATATGTTGGATTCATTTCGTTTTATACGCTCGAAACTCTTTGGAGACATATCTAAAAGTGTCATCATAAATTTCTGTAATGTTATCCAACAAATCAGCTAATTATTCAATTGCTTTAATATTATTTAAATATCCCACATGTCCATGAGTGAAAACATTTTCAAAACCTACCCTTACTTTGACTGAATGTTCTGTTTTAAAAAGATGTTTATATTTAGTACTTACAGTTTTTACAGATCTCCTCGTTCTGCATATAACATATACCTTCAGAATTTTGGAGGTAGCCATTTATATGCTCGCCTTCCACATATGAAATACTAATTCTCAGGAAGTGTATACGGTATATCAGATATTAAACTATGAGCTGCCTCATAGCCCAATTCACAAGTGGTCCAATTAACAGAATGTATCGTCCACCTAATTATATTCCCACGCAATGTTATATTAATCAATTTTTCAATTATTGTTAAAGAATTAAACTGTACAACCCTCAAACGTTCCTTTATTGTTCCTAAATATATTTTCGATACTTTATAATTCACTCCTTTCTGTTGAATCGTAGGTTTTGTAGTTTCATTATAACATGTTATATTTTCATGTATCACATTATAATACTCTTCTTTCATTTTATTACCACATTTCTTTTCACCTAATTTTACTTTCATTTATAGGAAATGGTATAAGACCAACATTATAATGTTTATGAGGTACTTGTATATAAACCCAACACTCACTAGTATTAAGTTTTTTTCTATTAACTAATGAAATACATCTATTGGATGTCGATCACTAAAAAAATTTGGATCATCTAAGCACCATTGTACGCATAGTTTTTCCATATGATGCTCACAATATATACAAATACATTCTTGTGTTAAAGATAAATCTCCATAATGGTTCTGTGATGCATCTCGTTTAACTCTCCTTTCCAAAACCTTTACATTATAGTTCTCTTGTCCATTTACATGGCTGTAAACATACAGATCAAGAAAAATACCAATTGCAAACATGATTAATGTTAAAACAAATAGCAATGTCCATAATTTCAAATTTGGCTGAGGACCAATTAACTCTGAATACCAGTTTCTTTCCGTTTCTTGTCTTTTCCTCTTCACAAGATTTTCATCCCCTGACTTCGTCAAGTGGAGAGCATCTTGCCTTTGTAAGGGCTGAGACATTATTATGGTCTCAGAAATATCCCTTACTTGTAGAGTAAAGGTGATAATTATCTTCTCACTTGTTCAGGATCGACTACTTTTTTTTCAATGGGAAGCGTGTATCCAAGTGCTTTTTTTCTTTGACCTTTATTGCTGTCGGCCTCGTTAATAGCACGAGATATGGACCTCCCCACCGATCAGTCAACGATACGGATCTTAAGAAACTTCTTATCATCCAATTTCTCGAATTCAAATTATGACAGGCTCCGTCAATCGGAATCGGTTGTGTGCCTATCACAGCAGCTTGAATCTGTCTCAACTGTTTAGTAAATGATAGAATGTAGTTAAGTGACATCATTAACTTGGCTTTGACTGGTATTGCAATTCAGACTTAAATTGGAAATTTTTCCAAACAGAATCTCATACGGTGATAAATTGAGAGGACCTCAAGGGGTTAATCTGATAGCATGTAAAACTATTGGCAATGTGTCAGGTCATAGCATTCTCGTTTCCTTGAATACTTTAGACAGTTTATTTTTAATAATCTCGTTGTATCTTTCAACTTTCCCACTACTTTGTGGATGGTACGGTACATGAAGCTGTTTTAAAACTAACAATTCACACATTTGCTTAAAAACAGATCCAATAAAATGATGACCTCGATCAGAAGAAAGTACCTGTGGTATGCCATATCTACATACAAATTCTTGTACAATCTTTTTAGCTGTAACATTAGCGGTGGCTTTTGCAACTGCGTAACCTTCAACCCAACCACAAAATTGATCAACACATATTAATACATATTCTAACATCCTACACTTAGGAAGTTGGATAAAATCAATTTGAATTATTTGAAATGGGCCGTCAGTTGGTGGCAGGTGATTAGGTATTGTTTTTACTGCCTTCCCTGCATTACTCTGTAGACAGATAATACATCAAGCACAGTACCTGGCAGTTATGGCTGAAAATCCAGGTGCATACCAATACATATGGACACTATTCTTCATAGCAGTCTTACCTGCATGGGTTAATCCATGACTCATTTGTGCCAATGCTGGTAAGAGTGCTCTGAGAGCTACAGGCTTACCTCCCTTTCCACGCCACAGTCCATCTTTACCAATTTGACATCCTGCCATTTCCCATCGGGCCTTTTCCTGTGACACACAACCTTTTTTCATCTCAATTAGTTCAGTTTAATCAGGTATTACAACATTTAGAATTTTAGTATTTTCAACAATCTGTGCAATGTCTCTTTCTGCTGCTCTCTTAGCAGTTAAGTTAGCTCTATGATTTCCTTTTGTTACTTCATGTCCTGTCATATGCGCTTGGCATTTAATAACTGCTACCTGTTTTGGTAACTGAATAGCATTCAAATATTCATTTACAATTTCATGATGAGTGACTGGTGTACCATCAGCTGTAATGACATTTCTTTGTCGCCATATTTCAGCATAATCATGAACAACACCGAACCCATATTTACTATCAGTGTAAATATTTACTGTTTTATCCTCTGCCAATTGACAAGCTTTAATGAATACTTTTAATTCAGCGTCTGAGCAAAATGTGGAACCAATAAGCTTTCAGAATATACAGTCACATTTTCATCCACTATTGCAAATCCTGACTTCAATGCTCTTGTATCATTTCTCCTATGACAACTACCATCTACATATAACATCAAATCAGGATTTTGCAATGGTATTTCTTTTAAATGTGATCAAGATGCAGTAGTTTGCTGCATGTATACAACACAATCATGTGGTTCATGAACAAAATATTCAAAATTCTGACGTTCACTTTTGTTTGCATTCTCCTCATCTGATTCACTTAATGCCAAATTATTATCATCTGTATTCAAATATACCTTCCTCTCCCTTTTTAATCTTATCAGATTCAATATCAGAAGTAATAAACAATTGTAGCAGAATATTTAAAACGTTACATCTGACAAGTGTAATATTTGGAGCTATTAGAAGAATCAATTCCCATTTTGTTAGTCTGCAATTTGTAACATGTCTAGTCATATGACAATTTAAAAGCGTTAGTACAACATGTGATACTTGAACAGTAAGTGGATTTCCCAAAACTATATCACATTTGTCCACCTACATAGCTGTGGCTGCAACAGATTTTAAGCCCTCTAGCCGCGGGATCAAGTTTCTTACAGTAGTATGCAGCAGGTCTGGGGATATTTCCATGGGGCTGTGTCAAAACACCAGCTGCATGACCTGAATATTCATGACAAAACAAAGTAAACGACAACTCATAATTTGGTACATTTGGTTTCAATTTAACAGAGATTGGGCTAATCTTCATTTTCCCAGTCTCATTTAAATCTGTAGTCCACAACTGACTAGGTACATTTTCTAGCATGTCATCTACCATTTTATTTAGCCCTGGTTGTTAGCACCATGCAAGCTGAATTTCATATGTGTCGTGATAAGGCATATTAGCATCTATATCAAGAGCTATCTGCATGTCTATTTAACATAGTAACATAGTAACATAGTTGATGAGGTTGAAAAAAGACACCAGTCCATCAAGTTCAACCTATTTTGGATCTCCTGCGATCCTGCACTTATATTTGAATTTAATCCAGAGTAGGCAACCGCCCATCTGTTTCAATTTTGAAAATCCCCCCAGACTCAATATTGCAATCCAATTTTTACCCTATATCCACTACTATCCTTTATTTTAAATTAACGGTCGTATCCCTGGATACACCTTTCCGCTAAAAATTTGTCTAACCCTTTCTTAAACATATCTATTGAATCTGCCATCACAACCTTCCCTGGCAATGAATTCCATATCTTGACTGCCCTTACTGTAAAGAACCCCTTCCTTTGCTGGTTGTGAAATTTCCTCTCCTCTAACCTTAGGGGATGACCACGTGTCCTGTGTATGGTCCTTGGGGTAAAAAGTTCCCATGAAAGTTCTCTGTATTGACCCCTAATGTATTTGTACATATTAATCATATCTCCCCTTAGACGCCTCTTTTCTAAAGTAAACATGCCTAAACTGGCTAACCTTTCCTCATAACTTAATGACTCCATACCCTTTATCAATTTTGTCGCCCTTCTCTGAACCCTTTCTAGTTTCTAAATTATCTTTTTTATAGAGTGGTGCCCAGAACTGTACTGCATATTCAAGATGAGGTCTTACCAATGATTTATACAGTGGCAAAATTACACTGTCTTCCCTTACATCTATGCCCCTTTTTATGCATGCCAATACTTTGTTTGCCCTTGCAGCTGCTGCTTGACATTGAGCACTATTGCTAAGTCTACTGTCTACGAGCACTCCCAAATCCTTTTCCATTATAGATTCTCCCAAATTAATTCCATTTAATTTATAGATTGCATTCTTGTTTTTGATCCCTGAATGCATAACCTTACATTTATCTGTGTTAAACCTCATATTCCATTTAGCCGCCCAATCCTCCAGTTTATTTAAGTCCCTCTGTAGAGAAGCTACATCTTGCTCTGATTTTATTACCTTACAGAGTTAAGTGTCATCTACAAAAATAGAAACTTTACTCTCTAAACCATCACCAAGGTCATTAATAAATATATTAAAAAGGAGTGGTCCCAGCACGGAACCTTGAGGAACTCCACTTAAGACCTTTGACCAATTAGAAAATGTTCCTTTTATCACAACTCTCTGTTCCCTATTCTCTAACCAGTTTTCGATCCAAGTACAAATTTTGATTTCTAGACCCAGTTCCCTTATTTTGTAAACCAACCTCTTGTGTGGCACTGTATCAAAGGCCTTTGCACATCTACTGTCCTGCCCTGGTCTAAGTTTCCACTAACTTCCTCGTAGAAACTAATTAGATTAGTTTGACATGACCTATCCCTCACAAATCCATGTTGATTCCCACTAATAATTTTATTGCGTACCAAGTAATCCTGAATACTGTCCCTTAAAATACCTTCCAGTAGTTTCCCCACTATTGATGTCAGGCTTACAGGTCTATACTTCTCTGGTTGTGATCTCGTCCCCTTTTTAAAAAACGGCACCACATCTGCTATTCGCCAATCCATTGGTACTGAGCCTGATGAGATTGAATCTCTGAAAATTAAGAATAGCGGTCTAGCTATTTCCGAGTTTAATTCCATAAGGACCCTTGGGTGTATGCCATCTGGACCTGGAGCTTTATTTATCTTAATATTCTTCAGTCGCCTTTGGACTTCTTCCTCTGACAACCAAGTATTAATTAATGGCATGGTTTCATTTCCATTTTTATGTATTACTCCTGCCATTTGTTCCTCTCTGGTAAATACTGAAGAAAAGAACGTGTTTAATATCTCTGCTTTTTCCTTAGTATCATTTATCAATTCACCCATCTCACTTCTTAGGGGTCCTATATTATCTTTTTTAATCCTTTTGCCATTTATATACTTAAAAAACTTTTTGGGGTTTGTCTTACTTTCTTTTGCAACGTGCCTTTCATTTTCTAATTTAGCCAATCTAATTTCCTTTTTGCATGTTTTATTACATTCCTTGTACCTATGGAAGGACTCCTCTGACCCTTCAGACTTAAACAATTTAAATGCACGCTTCTTCCTTTGCATTTCTTCCCTTACCTTTTTATTTAGCCACATTGGTTTAGACTTAATTCTTTTACATTTATTTCCCATAGGAATGAACTTATACGTGTATGTTTCCAACAACATTTTAAAGACAGCCCACATTTCTTCCGTATTTTTTCCTTCAAAGGCTTTGTCCTATTTCTCTCAGGTATGTCTAAAAACACTCCATCCGGAGTAAAATATATTGAACATCCTAACTTACACAACAAGTCTCTACCTAATAAATTAGAAGGAGCATTTGCTGCCAATAAAAAAAAAATGTTTATCTGTGATAGGACTTTAAGTGACCATTTTATCTGGCTCTGTTTCTTTTAAAGAAATTACATGACCAGCGACTCCTATGGGCATTTACAATTCTGTCAGTAATTGGTAATGAAATTTCATTTTTTAATACTGATCTTGCAGTTCCCGTATCAATCAGAAATTCATGCTTATTACCATTAACTGTCATATTTACAATGAGGTCCTTTGCATTGGTTTTTAACCCTCTGAATAGTGGCTATAGCTGCTTGCATTTGCAAATTCATTAATTTTGTTTCTGCTTGCACCTTTTTAAATTATTTTTCAACCCTGTTTAATCAAAAAAACTTTAGAACAATCTAAAAATTTAGCCATAGCAAAATTCCACTGTACATAAATTTCAATTCTTACACTATTGCTAGGGGTTTGAAAATTAACCTCATTCTACTTACACTGGGTATTTAAGGTAGTGAGCTCATCTGAGGTTAACAAAGCATGAAACAATTGCAGTATATCTGAAAATGTGGGACTATGCGTTTTGTATAATCTCTGCAATTTGATCATGACCTCTGCAGGCTTAGTTCTATAATCTTTACATTCTGTAACAATTGAATTCAATTCAGTTCGTGTCCAAGGGACATGAGCTATCCACTGAGCTCCCTGACCTGTAGTAATAGTTCTTAAAGGAATACTGGAAATGTTATCTGCAGATATATTTGCATGATCTTTACCCATAAGGGTTTTTTTTAACCTCAGTAACCAGACCTCCTACTGCTCCCCTTATTTATTCCACAATATCCTCATCTAATTTTTGATGCTCATCAGACCTTACTACAATTTCATCATCCCTTTTTGTTTGATCCACAATTTTATCTCCCTGTGGTATATCTATTTGATGATCCACATGAAGAGGCACTTGTGGATACAACCTTCTTTGTGCTCCCATTATAATAGGTAACAAATCAGGTATTGGGTCATCTTGCTCTCCTGGTGTTTTAACTGGCATATATTGATCAATATATGGGGGTGGTATCGTAGCTTCACTTAACCAGAACTGTAAGGCTTGCATTTCTTTACTTTTAGAAACACCCTTTCCTATTTCTCCTAAGACATTTATATCAAAATTTCTTTTTTCTGTAAATTCAGGACACCTTGTTAACCATTTATGCACATATTGAACAGACCTTATTCCATATTTATGGAACATAATAGCTACTGGAGAACCAGGGGGAAACTCTCAACCTACCATTAGGCTTTTCCAGTGTGGTTGCATATGCTTCCATGTCGCAGCTTATCTTTTTTTATACTCCAGTCAGTCGCCATGGTAATAGGGCTACAATCATCATCAACATTTATTCACATAGCGCCAGCAAACTCCGCAGCGCTTTACAATCACTATTAATATGCAACTTCCCGTTTACCGGCTCCAACCGTTATTAGGGAATCCACACCTTATCTCGTCAGATAACTCCTGGACTTAACTGCTATCTAAGGCCTTATAGTGTATTTTTATGTTTCACCGTAAGTGATTTGGGACTATTCTTTGCCTCCTTCAAACGTTAACCTGAGTAATATTTGAATTCGGCAACTGACCTGGATTCTGGCCTCGTAAAGAAAGCCCAATCACACTCACATACATTCAATTATTCATTCCATGGCTAACAAGGTATAACAGTCTCTGAGTAATAAACAGAAAATAGAAATTCTAATTGGTACCAAATCTATGCTTATACCTCTATTCAAAAATATAAAGCATATAGACAAACAATTAAAGATACGTTTGCAATTTCACACTTACAGAGATAACTTATAAATACCTTTTTAGCAAACCCAGAGAGTGGGAGACAAAAGTATATAATCATAAGATAAAAATATATTACCTTTATGGCCACCATTGAGTATATATTTTCCTCTCCCCTCTTCCAGAAGTGTTGGCTGATCGATAATTATAGATATTTCTCGTGGGACCTCTATATTGATAACGCATAAATGATTCAAAAAAATATAAGTATTTGAAAAAGCAAAGGTTATCTTTATTCTTACAAATTGCATATGCTTGTATTCATCATGAAACAGGCAATATCCTCTATGTAAGACAGAAGTTATATAGAAGTAACACCACCCCTCTTACATACGTCACTAACCACTTCACATACTAAAGAATATACCTCATAAGGACAAAGTTGGTTATATATAATCTCTACAACCTCATTATAGTATATATATTTCTATGCCTAAGCAGGTCAAAGGGCATATGTGACCTCTTACACTCTTCTCTCTATATAGCTTGACAGCTGCTGACCATTTTAACATCCTATGAATAGATGCCGTATTGTAGGGTATAACATAGAAAAAGATTTTAACAGAATACAGAAAACCATATGACCATACAGATTTTATACATCAATATTGTGTTATCCAACATATATTTGTACCATAATTTTTCCATTACAAGTTCACATCAGCTCCTATATTAATTCATCCAGATCCTACACTCCCATTTGTTTTGGAAACTGATGCATCAGATTCAGCTATAGGAGCAGTAATTTCACAAAGAGTAGGAGAAAAGATGCTACTCCACCCCTGTGCTTTTTATTCAAGGCAAATGACTGCTTCTGAAAGGAACTATGATGTGGGAAATACAGAACTTCTTGCCATTATAGCTGCTTTTTCAGAATGGGGACATCTTTTAGAAGGTGCAAAGCATCAAGTGATAGTCATCACCGGTCATCGGAATTTGGAATTCCTTAAATCAGTAAAAAGATTATCTCCCCGACAAGCTCGATGGGCTCTCTTTTTAAGCCGTTTTGATTTCCTAATTTCCTATAGACCTGGATCGAAGAATGGAAAAGCTAATGCCCTCTCAAGAGCCTATGCGGAGAATCCTCAACAGGTAAAGCCTGTTCAAACAAACTATTCCATGACTCTAAATTAGCAGGCCATAAAGGACTACAGAAAACTCAAGAACTGTTAAGCCGTTCATTCTGGTGGCCCAACTATAAGGAAGATGTAGCAAAATATGTATCCTCTTGTACAACGTGTGCCAGATTTAAGACTCCTCGTGTACTTCTCCTTTTGGACTGTTACAACCTTTGCCAATACCTGCACGTCCATGGGATTCCATTTCCATGGACTTTATTGTAGACCTGCCAAGATCTAAGAATATGACCACTATCTTTGTGATAATCGACAGACTGACAAAGATGGCTCATTTTATACCCTGCCAGGGTACTCCTACAGCAAAAGAAACAGCCGACTTACTTATAAAAGAAGTTTTTCATTTGCATGGCGTTCCTAATGATGTGGTGTCAGACCGAGGCGTTCAATTCACATCGCGATTTTGGAAACAGTTTTGCAAATCCCTTGGCATTTTGGTGAACTTGTCCACCGCATTTCATCCGCAGTCAAATGGACAAACAGAGCGAACAAACCATACACTTGAGCAATACCTTAGATGTTATATTTGTCAACTACTAGATGATTGGGTTGATATCCTCCCTATGGCTGAGTTTGCATACAATAATTCTCAACATTCATCTACAAGATTTAGCCCTTTCTATGCTAATCTAGGTTATCATCCAAATATATGTCCCAATCTACCTTGTGACTCTCCAATTCCTGCTGTGGAAGATAGACTGACTCTTATACAAAGTAATCTTGAATTAATAAAAGAGACATTGAAAACTGCTCAAGAAAGATATAAACGTGATGCTGACAGATCACGAAGGGCTGCTCCAACTTTCAATATTGGTGATGAAGTATGGTTGTCAACTAAACATTTAAGGATGAAGGTACCATCTTCTAAGTTGGGAAGCAAGTTTATTGGTCCATATAAGATCATTGCACAGATTAGTTCAGTAGCTTTTCAATTGGATCTTCCTGATTCCATGAAGGTACATCCTGTTTTTCATGTGTCATTACTAAAACCTTCAGTTAAGAATCCATTTCCTGGTCGCACTTTGCCTCCTCCTGAGCCAATTCAAGTTGATGAGCATGAGGAATTTATAGTAGAAAAGATCCTGGACTCTCGTATATATCGAAATCAGTTACAGTATCTGCTACGTTGGCAGGGGTATGGGCCAGAAGATGACTCTTGGCAATCTGCTAAGGATGTTCATGCCCCTCTTTTGGTAAAAACATTTAATCAACAGCATCCTGGGAAGCCTGGTCCTAAGTCGTCCGGAGGACGTCGTTGAGAAGGGGGCATCCTGTTATGAACTTGCCCTTACAATAGCCCTTATCAAAGATGGCCGGGACTGTCTCATGAAGATTCCATCTTGGATCCCATTTCCTGTTTGGGCCTAGAAAAGACACTTCCTGTTATGAAGCCTTTGCACGAGTATTTTGTTTGTATCTGACCCAGATGCTTCCACAGAACCTTGCTTCCTTGTGATTTGGACTACAAGTACTTGATGCTTCCACCAGACCTTTATCCTCTTGGGACTTTGGACTTTCTTTGTTGGACACTGGGATTTATTTATATACCAAAATAAATCCTGTTTATTTCAGAAATACCTGGCTATTCGGTTCCGTTTGTGATACCAGAAGTGTGACAAAACTCCTTATGGAATAGTTCCTTTCAGCTGGTAGGAATCTACGAGAAAAGAAGGCACAGAGGTGAAGTTTCCCTTGACTGGACTTTTGTGAAAGGACAGCTCCCACCGTAGATGCATCGACTTCGAGAAAAAATGGGAGGGAGAGGTCGGGTTGCTTCAGGACAGGAGAAGTAGAGAATGCCTCCTTGAGAAAGGACAATGCCTTAACAGACTCTGAGAGCCAATGCTGGGTATCAGCTCCTTTCTTGGTAAGAGCCATTAGAGGGGCCACGATGGTGGAATATCCAGAAATAAAACGTCTGTAATAGCTGGCGAAGCCCAAGAATCATTGAATAGTCTTGAGAGTATTGGGGCGATGCCATTCCAGAATAGCCCAAACTTTTTCAGGGTCCATCCGGAGACCGGGACCAGCCACAATATACCCTAGGAAGGGCAGCTCAGCGGCTTCAAAGGAGCATTTCCCCAACTTACAATAAAAATGGTTTCTCCGAAGTCGAGAAAGAACTTCGACAAGGTGAAGGCAATGAGACTGGAGGTCTTTAGAGAAGATTAGCATATCATCAAGGAACACTACCACGGAAGAGTACAAAAGGTCACAGAAAATGTCATTAACATAACTCTGGAAGACTGCGGGCGCATTGCATAGGCCAAAAGGCATAACAAGATATTCATAATGGCCATCTCGCGTGTTGAACGCAGTTTTCCACTCATCTCCAGCTCATATTTGGATGAGATTGTATGCCCCTCGGAGGTCTAGTTTAGAAAAAAAATGTTGCTCCTTTGATGCGCTCGAATAACTCCGTGATTAGTGGAATGGGGTAGCGGTTCTTCACCATGATGGTATTTAGACCCCTATACTCAATACAGGGGCAGAGGGTTCCATCTTTTTTCTTTACAAAAAATAAGCCCGCTTCGGCTGGAGAGGTGTAAGGTCTAATGAATCCTCGTTGTAGATTCTCCTTCATATAATTTGTGGTAGCCTCAGTCTCAGGCAACGAGAGGGGCTAGACACGTCCTCTAGGTGGAACTTTTCCCGGAATTAAGTCGATTGGTCAAACCCAAGTACGATAAGGAGGTAAACATTCAGCATAGGATTTATTAAAGACGTCAGCGAAGGAACAATACTGAGGAGGAAAGGTGGAGGTACTTGAATCTGATGAAGCAAGAAGAGTCCTTAAAGGTTTGACTTGTGTGAGACATCTTCCTAAGCAGGCTTTGCTCCAAGCTGTAATCTGAGAAGAGGGCCAGTCCAACTGGGGCAAGTGTAGATGAAGCCAAGGTAGGCCCAGGATGAGAGGACTGGTGGTAAGAGGAAGAGTGAGGAAAGAAATTTTTTCCCAATGAAGCGCTCCTACTTGTAAGGAGAGTAGACTAGTACGGTGGTGAATAAGACCGTTGGTGAGGCGAGCTCCATCGATGCCTGTAATCATGATAGGTTTCTCTATCGGCATGGTAGGGAGAGCAAGTTGCTTAACAAGTAATAAAGAAATTAAATTTCCACAGCCCTCTGAATCCAACAAGGCAGTGGTATGAGCAGTTTCAGAGGCCCAGTGTAAAGTAACAGGAAACAAACTAATTTGGTCAAAAGAGAAATCCGGAGAGTGATGAAACGCCCCTAGCCTGACCTCTCCTGAGCAAGCTAAGTTCTGGTGTTTCCCGACCGTTTAGGACATAGTTTAAGGATATGTCCAGCATCCCCGCAATAAAGACAAGTTTATTCTTTATTCTCTTATCCCTCTCCTCGGGAGTCAAGCAAGAACGGCCCAATTGCATAGGCTGATCAGATAAGCCGGGAAGTTGAAATCGGGGAGCTAGCCGTAAAAGTTGAACATCTAGGATTCTCCTTCTCAGAAGACCTTTTACGGAATCTAATGACCACTCTGTTGCATAATGAGATTAGGGAATCCAAGGGAGCGGGTAATTCCTGGGAGGACAAAGCTTCCTTGACCTTGTCAGAGAGACCTTGCCAGAAGGTAGCCACCAAGGCTTCGTCATTCCACTGTAATTCGGAGGATAGCGTCCGAAATTCGATTACATATTGGGCCACAGAATGTGAACCCTGGCGTAACCGGAGGACATTGGAGACTGAGGAGATGACTCGCCCTGGCTCATCAAAAATCCTTTGGAAGGTGGCAATAAAGGCAGAACAAACGTTTAGGAGATTATCATTCCGCTTCCACAGAGGAGAAGCCCAGGCCAGCGCTTGCGCAGATAAGAGGGAAATTATATATGCGACCTTGGACCTTGATGAAGGAAAGTTCTGAGGGAGAGGTTCAAATTGAATAAGACATTGATTCAAGAAGCCCCTGCAAGATTTAGGATTACCATTGAACTTTAAAGGCGTTGGCAGGCGTTAGGTAGATGGAGCTGGAGACGTCTCCAGGACTACTGAGTGAAACGCGGTCTAAGCAGTAGTTGGCGGAGGCGGAGAAGCTTGTAAAGTGTCCATACGGGTAGCCAGCGACTGTAGACACTGAAGTAATTGAATCTGCATGACATCCTGGCGTTCCAGTCTACCAACTAGGTGTTGGAATAAATCTTTAGCAGAAGGTTCTTTTTCAGGATATGTCATGGCTGGTTCTTACTGTCAGGGTTGTACACGAAGGATGACTGAGATCCTGCTGTCACAGCTAGTATTTGCTAGGCTCACCCAGAGGTGCGGAGTCTAACAGAGTGGAAGGTATTCACCAGGGCATCCCACAAGGAGATTTGGGCTTGGCGACTTCCACCCCGCAGGTCACGGTCCTCTAGGGAAGTTCCCAGTGAGACAGAACATAGAGGTGACTTTAAGAGGCAACTTGACACTGAGGAGTAACACCCAATGAAGGGCAGATATATGAGGCCAGGTAGAACACTGGAGAGGAGGAGATGATGAACCCAGACAGGGCACGGTGAGGTACCTAAGATGAGATCAGCAGAGACCAGGAATGTAGCAGGCGATGAACCACAACTATTACCACTTGGAGGGTGAATGGATCAGCAGAGGTCAGCGGTGCATGTAGAGTAGGTAGCGAGCGTTGATCACAGTGATTACCACTAACGAGTGGAACAGGTGAGCGGAGATCAGCGGTATACAGGATATGCAGCAGACAGTGAACCACGGCTATTACCACATGGAGGTGGAAACGGATCAGCGGAGGTCAGCGGTGCATGTAGAGGAGGTAGCAGGGTAGATCACAACAGAGAGAAGTGAGCTGCTTCAGGCCAGGTGAAGACTCGAAGAACCAGCATTGAAAGATGAGGGGAGGTGCCTTATAAAGGAGTACTGACCAATGGCTAGATAAGCCAGGTAACACAGGTGAAACATAGCACAGATGCAGACTGCTGCTGACAGCATGCACAATGAGGAGAATTAAGACGAGGGCAGATGCCCGAGTGGAGATACCCGGAGCGCAGTGTATGACAATATGTGTGTGTTAGTTATAGGAGCCCATCACTGATTAGATGTGTGTGTGTTATAGGAGCCCACCACTGATTAGATGTGTGTGTGTTATAGGAGCCCAACACTGATTAGATGTGTGTGTTATAGGAGCCCACCACTGATTAGATGTGTGTGTTATAGGAGCCCACCACTGATTAGATGTGTGTGTGTTATAGGAGCCCACCACTGATTAGATGTGTGTGTGTTATAGGAGCCCACCACTGATTAGATGTGTGTGTTATAGGGGCCCACCACTGATTAGATGTGTGAGTTATAGGGGCCCATCACTGACTAGATGTGTGTGTTATAGGAGCCCACCACTGATTAGATGTGTGTGTGTTATAGGAGCCCACCACTGATTAGATGTGTGTGTTATAGGAGCCCACCACTGATTAGATGTGTGAGTTATAGGGGCCCACCACTGATTAGATGTGTGTGTTATAGGAGCCCACCACTGATTAGATGTGTGAGTTATAGGGGCCCATCACTGACTAGATGTGTGTGTTATAGGAGCCCACCACTGATTAGATGTGTGTGTTATAGGAGCCCATCACTGATTAGATGTGTGTGTTATAGGAGCCCACCACTGATTAGATGTGTGTGTTATAGGAGCCCACCACTGATTAGATGTGTGTGTTATAGGAGCCCACCACTGATTAGATGTGTGTGTTATAGGAGCCCACCACTGATTAGATGTGTGTGTTATAGGAGCCCACCACTGATTAGATGTGTGTGTTATAGGAGCCCACCACTGATTAGATGTGTGTGTTATAGGAGCCCACCACTGATTAGATGTGTGTGTTATAGGAGCCCATCACTGATTAGATGTGTGTGTTATAGGAGCCCACCACTGATTAGATGTGTGTGTGTTATAGGAGCCCACCACTGATTAGATGTGTGTGTTACAGGAGCCCACCACTGATTAGATGTGTGTGTTATAGGTGACCACCACTGATTAGATAACGGCTGTAGAGGGGAATAGATCGGCTGTGGGGCTGGTGGTTAGAGTAGCTTGAAGAGGGCCACTAGTGATTTCCAATCTGCCGCTAGCTGGCAGGCTTCGGCAGCTATAATATGTCGCATCAGCTTGATTTATTATGTGTTTGAAATAGGAAATTTATTTCCAAGATCGTCCAGCCTATATCTACTCATGAAGGAATTCCTTATTCACTGGATTTATGTTATATAATTTGCTCTCTATGAGTACACAATATTAAAAAAATATAATAATAATAAATTCCAAAAATTCATTTGACAGGTATAAAAATATTTCAGATTATGTAAAAATTAGTCCAAATCACATCCTATAGTAAGGCCCTTTACTGTTATTGTGTGGTAAAGATCCAACTGGACTCTTCGTTTGCAATATTAACAAATTAGTCCCCACCCCTCTTTCCATTGTATCTTAACGTCTTTGATTCCTAAAAAAGTATGGCCGAACTATTCTTCATTGTGTGTTTGTTTTAAATGAGTTTGATGCATGTTGAATTTGATTATAACATACATTCTCTCTTTATGTTCCGGTCATTCATCCTTATTGTTTATATGATAGAAGACTGTATATCTCCAATTTGTCAGTGTCATCAAATGCTTTATTAATTATTTCTATATTAAAGTTGTGTTCACAGAACCTTTGAAGGATCTTAGTACACTCTGAACAATTCATCCTGATCCTTTTCAATTTTCCCCAGGTATATTATTTTACTATAGAGTGATGGTTACTATTAATTGGTTTTAATTGTTACAGTCTACTGCCATATTATACATTATTGTGCTTAAACTCCCATGTTTTATATGTATCGCCACACCAATAAATGTTGCAGTATTCCTCTGATAATTCTACATTTAGTTGATTGGTATTAATGTGCTAAAAGAGTTCACCAGACAATGAGAACATAATCAAATGATCTCCCCTACACCAAAAGATCATTGGAAAACTGTTATACAGCCATATTGATGTCTTCCCACGCGACATACATTCATTTGCATAAAATAACACACAGGCAAACAATGTAATACAAGTAAAATTCTCTCTAGCTAGTCAAGTAGTAGTAAGGATTCTTTCCCGGTCTTTCTTCAATGTCGCCCTGCATTTAGAGGGCACATAACTCTTCAAGACCTGCAAGGGATGAAGGAAGAAGATAACTGTTCACTGCAGTCCTTTGCTGTAGTTTCAGCCTTTTAATCAGTCCAGCAGTCAGTCACGACTTCCAGTTTTCAGGATTTTCACAGCTGAATTCTCCCTCCCGTCTCCAGTTCCCACACTACAGGGCTGTATTATCTGGCTCCCCAATTGGAGGCTCTTATCTGCTGGTGCTGGATTAGGTCTCCTTAGTTTTGGTGCTTCTCATCTCATTGTGTGTGACCCTCTGCCAGCCACAGCTCCATGATGTCTGCAAATAAGGGGTTCCAACAATAATTCAGCACCTCTAGTAAAGTCTAGTCGGGCCTCAAGAGCTGACGCTTAGTGCACCTCTAGGGCAGACTACACCTGGATCAGTCTTTTTGGAATCCGACCCCCCCAGAGTGTCAGTAATATATTGCCCGGCAGATGCTGTATATTAAATTACAGTTTACATAACATTATATAAACATAGCTCCATACCAAGATTCGCCTATCTGAAGGAGAGAGGGTCCTGGCGGGCTTAGACTTTATCTGAAATTCCCAGAACGCACCTTTCCTTAACCATGGAAATAGTTGAGGGATGTAAAGGGGTAAAAGGTACTCTGACAACAGAGAGTAACGTTCATGATGTGTCAGGACAGCAGGGTCTAGGGGATAATGGAGTGTCACAGGATTTGTAGACTGACTAAATTGGAGCATTTTATATTATGGAAGTGTGTGGTGGGTAGTCTTACCTAGAAAGATTTACATATAGCCATAATGCTGCTAACAATGGCTCAATCTCTTCCTTCCCGACTGGTTACTAGCAGCAGGGAAACAGTTTCCAGTTGGAGAGCTTCATTCTCATTGCATTCAACTGGGATGCTGTGGCTGTATATCTTGTGATCACATGATCGCATTTTACCTATGGGCTTGAAGGGAGCAATTCTGATTGGCCATCTATACCTTAAATAGCAGGGAGGGCTTAGCCTCCCTGCTAGTTATGGCGTTGTGCCTTCACCTCATTTTACTGCTGTTTGATAGACCTCCCACTTCTGAAATTGAGGGAGCAGGGTTTGGTCCTAGTCTGGGACCAGCCGTGTGACCTTGACAAGGTGGGATGCTGTTTCCTTCTTTTCTCCTAGACAATCCATCAGCATTGGTGTGCTCACGGCCCTTTTTGAGAGAGATAGAGAAATTCCATTGGAATAATCTCCCATTGTCCCCAGATATCTTTTGTTACAATGAAGGGGTTTGTGATGAGTCACCACAGTAAATTCCCAGCCATATAAGTACGGTTGTAACTTTTTAAAAGCCCAACGATGGCCAGGCACTCCTTTTCAATAGTGGCATTCGCCACATACCGATCCACCAGTTTACAGGACAAGTACCACAGGGTGATCACGATCATCCTCCCCCACTTGGCTTAATGCAGCACCCAAACCATAACCAGAGACGTCATTTTCAACAATTAGCTTCTTGGAGAAGTCAGGGGCAGCTAGTACTGGGGCACTGGACAGGGCATCTGTGGCTGGATCACATAAAAATAACTTATTGTAGAAATGTCTTTCAATTAGTGGCGCAGTGCGTCACTATATCATTGCAAATGTACTGAGTTTTCGTATTGTGTTGTTTTTTTGTATTGGAAATGTAGTGATATGCTATGTTGGAAAAAAATTGTTTTTTGTAACTTTTTTAAAGGAAGTCCCATGCTAATTAGGCCTTTTTTTATTTGCGAGTGACCAACACATCCCTTAGCCTTAATGCACAGAAGAAAATTATTAGACTTTCAGCCTGTGTTTTAGAGACATAGAAAACCTAACAGCAAGTAATTTAGGAAACCACAGATTGATGTCGATTTTGTTAAGTTTAAATTGCATTTAAATCCAAGTTTAAAGAACATTTTACATCCTGATGTTAATCATTGAATGTAGTATCTCTTTTTACTCCCTGCCAACATGTGTGTCAGAAACTGTATATAAAGAACTCGGTGTGACAATGTAATGTGTTATACCATCTGTACTTTTGGATGATCACTAGTACCTCCAAGTAGTGTGTAATCGTCCTTTTAAGGACCCCTTAAGCAAATAAACACCACTGCTTGAAGACTCTGCCTGAGCCTATTGTCTGCTGTATCCTGTGACCAACAGATAAGAGCTTACACTCTAATCCGTTTTCCGACTATCCTGTGTTAAACCCAGCATCTCTGTGTCAATGCTCTGTCCGCATCACAGCAGTCCTGATCCATAGTAAGCAGTCAGGAGGTACCAGCCAACCCACAGTAGAGAGGCGCTGCAGCAGCTATACCAGCAAGGTTTCTTGACACACTAGTCAAAATTTCAGCCTTCTGTCCCTCCTCCCCCCAATTCCCACTTCCTAGCCCCTCACACACTTGACATTTGTAAAATAAAAATAATGACTCTTACCTCCTCCTGGCTGGCTGGTAAGTCTGCAGTTTAGATGCACTGATGTCAGTCACAGAATGCTGACCAGACTTCACTGCTGCTCAGGAGCAAACACAGAATACCTAGAGGGGAAGCTCCAAATGTTAGATTTCAGAACAAAACCAAAAGAAAAAACTTGACATCACACAACTATTACATACTGACATGTCCCCCACTGCCCACAAACTTTTCTCACACATACCCATCTGCCCACTAGCTACTTTCACATATGCCACCCCTTGCCCATCAGCTTTTGTCACTAGCCACATAACACCAGCTTCACTCACATGCCCCCTGCCCACTGAAGATCCCTCTACCACAATGCGTTCACCATGTGGTAGAGCGGGTAGTGCCATCAGGGTCAAGCTGCACAAGGGTAGGCTTTTTGGAGTTTGTTAAATTGCCCCAAACAGCAGACCCCATTGAAAATTATCGGGACTGCGGTTTAAATAGAAACTTAGCGTAATGCTGGAGATACCTATGATACCTCCTGCATTAGGCTTTTGTTAAGTAGCTAGGTTACTTAAAAATGCCTAAACCATGTGGAAAAAGCCATTTTCACACGGTTTATGGCTTAATAAATAGGTCTCCATAGGCTGTAATGCATGGAGATTTCTGAGCGTACCCATCCTATTTTATCCCGCCACATCTGCCCAATATTTACAGCCCCCCCCCCGTTATTTTGTGTAGCTCCCCCAACTTGTTTTTTTCAGCTTTCTTTTTCCACCCCCCACCCCCATTTTTTGTAGCTTTCTCTCTCCTCCCGCCCCTCGTTTTTTGTAGCTTTCCCTGTCCCCCTTCCTTGTTTTTTGAGGCTTTCTCTCTCCCCCTCGTTTTTTGCAGCTCCCCCCTTCTTTTTTTTGTAGCTTTCTCTCCCCCCCCCCTCGTTTTTTGTAGCTCCCCCCCTCTTTTTTTGTAGCTTTCTCCCTCCCCCTCCTCATTTTTTGCAGCTCTCTCTCTCTCCCCCCTCCCCCTTTTGTGTAGCTTTCTTCCCCCCTTCGTTTTTTGTAGTGTCACCCCCCCACCCGTTTTTTGCAGCTTTCTCTCCCCCTCCCATACTGTACTTACCTTCTCTTCTTCTTTTCTTGCTTCTCTGATTCATATAGCTGCTTTCACTTCTCTCGGCTCCGCTCACTGACGTCACAACATTGCCAGTGAGAGGGGACGGGATCCCGCCGGGGACACACAGTGAAATGTGGTGCTGCACTGTAGCAGCACCGCAATGTAGACCTAACAATCTGCAGAATTGACAAGTAGCGGGCAGGTGCTTGCACCACCCGCGTTAAGTTAACTAATAATGTCTTATTATGAGACATTATTAGTGTATTTAGGCGGTCAGAGTGGCGCCCCCCCAGAGCTGGCACCCTAGGCAGCTGCCTAAAGTTGACTAATGGTGGCGCTGGCCCTGGTCGAAGGTGCCGTAAAGGAACCTGCTGGTGGCAGCAAGATTCTCTTAGAAATATTGTGCTGTTGGCATTCGCAGTCAGCAAGTGCCTAGTGGCAAGGTGACACCAGTAGGAGTAGTCGCTAACAGTCGGTTAATGACGGTGAGAAAGAAACCCAGATAAACTATGGAAGATAAACATTCCTTCATCCTCTTCCCTAACACACCGAGTGGCAAAGTAAGCCCATCAAGTCACAGTTTAGTAAGCGCAGACATTTCTTGGGCCTCAGGACATAAGGGGATCTGCCTTTGCTAAGATTTAGAGTGGTCACATAGGTAACTCCCCCTAATCTCTCCAACAACTCATCCACTTGGGGCGTGGAATAGGCATCAATCAGCACATTCAATCATCGGTAATCCATGCAGAACCTGGTGGTCCTGTCCTTCTTGGTACTAAGACCACCCCGGCTGCCCATGGACTATTGTACTTCATGATAACCCCTAATTCCAGCATCTCATCAATCTCCTTTTTGACACTGCCTGCTGCCTCCTGTGTGACTCGGAATGTTTTTTGCCTGACGGGCTTGACATCCCCGTTTCTACCATATGCTGTGTGGGTGGAGGGCCCTAGAATACACTTAAGTTGAGGGGACCAGGACCGATAACACCTCCCCCGACATTGGGCAGCACTAAGTTTTTCCCCGTACTGGACCGCCTCCAATCCTTTCTGCATTCCTCTAACAAATCGGGTAAAGGTTCTAACTCAAAGCCCTACATGGGGGGACAACATACCACCTTTGCTTTTACACTTCTTTCCACATATGTTTTGAGCCAATTAATGTGGAAAGTCCTGACATGTCTGCCTCTCTTCTCTAGGGTGAACAAATAATTCACTAGGCCTGATCGTTTCACCACAGTGTAAGGGCCACCCAAGGTAGCCTGCAAGTTTTTTTTATGTACTGGGATAAACACCATTACTTTCTGCCTCTCATGTAACTCTCTGGGTTTTGCATTCTTATTATACCATTCAGATTATCAGGCCTGTGCCCCTTGGAAGTATGCTTGCATTAAGATCATTAACCTTGCCATCCTTTTCCACACCTGTGCCATGCACTGCGAGATGGGCTGACCATGATCAATAAAACTACCTTCTCAGCTTTCACATACTAGATCCAGGGGTCCTCTCACCCTGCGGCCATACAACAATTGAAAGGGGGAAAACCCTGTAGACTATTGTAGTACCTCCCTATATGCAAACAGTAGCTGCTGCAGCGCCCTTTCTCAGTCCCTCCCTTCGAACATGAGCACATAAGCCTGCAACAGGTGCTTGAGGGTTCTGATAATCCTTTCACATAGTACATAATTGTGTGGATGATAGGGGGTAGTCCTTAACGGATGTATTCCCCATTTTTGCCATAACCACTGTTTACCCTTGAAACTGGCCCCCCTGATCTGTTATGCAAGGGACTTGATAATGCTTCACATCATTTGATACCTTAGGTAAAGGTTTGCAAAACTTGATCAAGCGTTTTTCTGACCCCAAAATGTCCTGCTGCCAGAATATCATGGGCTAAGCTAACTGCTGTGATATCTCTGGGGAACCTCCAATTGCTTTAAGACAGTAACATGGTCCTGATCATCACTACAGGGTGAACTACTATACAACAATCCGTTCCCCCACCCTCCCCATCTACACCTACCTCTCCGAGTCAGATAACCCACTATCCGCTACACTCCAAAGGTTGGCTAAGGTTGGATCAGTATTTTGCAGCTGTCTGAATTCACGACTATCCACCTCCGCCAGGTCAGCTGCTATACCCTCATTCACACACATATTCTCAGGAATGGGAGTACCCACTGCCCATTGATTGGTTCAGAAGCAGTAGAGGGTTGGATCTGAGTGAAAGCGGGCTACGAGGTGGAAGAAGCAGAGACAGTCTTAGTATAACGATACTGGTGGTATTATCTGAAGCCCAATAGCTGAGTAGATATCCAGAGAGTGGTCAGATGTTTGCCGGGTCGGTACACAAGTGGGTAGTCAGACATTTGCCGGTTCGGTACACAAGAGGGTAGTCAGGCGTTTACCGGGTCGGTACACAAGCAGGTAGTCACAGATGCAAGGTTGAGTAGCAAGTAGCAGAAGCTGAGCAAGCAGAATACTCAAGCACATGTCTGAACCAGGAAGAGACATTTCTAGGCCCAAACAGGAAACAGGATCAAAGATGGTTTCTCTTCAAAGCCAAACTGGCCATCTTGGATAAGGGCAAATCTAAGGGCAAGTTTGCAAATACAGAGACTCTAGTGGTCGGAGGTGCAAATGTCAAAGTAATTCCTTACACTCGGTTGAGGTGGTCATTTTCTGGGCTTGGCATCTGGTCACCACTTGGCCAAATGTGTGACTAATTCCTGTCTTAGATATTTACCAGAATTACTTTTGTTGTCAGACCACAGAGGCATTGCCTGCCCCCCAGTTCAGATGCATAACGGCTACTGAGATATCCGACACTTGATTCTCTGCAGTGGTGATTCGGACCGGTTGGTTCCGTAGGATCTTGTCTACTGACATCAGTTTGGGTTCTATGAGAGTAAGGGAGGCTCCTAAATATCTCAATCCCTGAACCTCACGTTCCACCCAGACAGACTGTAAATGACCTTCATGTTTCTGGGAGTTTTGCATCCTTCTTCCACTACCAGGTCCATCACATACACCCCATCCATCGCCTCCTGTGCATCAGGATGGAAATTTTCCCATTCAAACCCCACCATTGGTTGGTAGACGACTTCAACGGGGCAGGACGAGCTCCAGGAAAGGGTCCTCGAGACTAGGGGCAATGCTTCTGCAGGTGTCCTGGCTGATTTCACCAGTAACATCTCCGGGGATAGACCTATTGCACTGGTGGGTGTCGGGTGCTGCTTCCCTCCTATAGACTGGGGCAGATGATGGACTGGTTATTACCATTTATTTATATAGTCGCCACTAATTCCGCTGTACAGAGAACTCACTCACATCAGTCCCTGCCCCATTTTGGGGCTTACAGTCTAAATTCCCTAATATACACACACACAGACAGAATTGTGGAAATGTGTGGGAACAATTCCACACGTGTGGCCACTTGTTGTGGCTCTTTTATGATTTTATAGGTGTACATCTTACTTATCCATTGGATTTGGACCTAATTGGAGACAGGCCAATGAGGATTATAGATAAACCTCATTTAATTTCTTAATTGTACAGAGTTTATATTGGAAATATTTAATTCATGGTGTTTAGTAATACTACACTATGAGTATTCTCTGGCTCTGTTTGTATATTGTATATATGTCATTTTTCTCTTATGCTGGAAAAGTGGAGATGTGTATCGGTAAGGATACTAATTTATATGTCTGTGTATATATCATGTTATATGACGATGTCCTGTGATACCTGAACTGCTCTCCTGCTACATGTCCTGAGCCATCTACAATGCTTTCATTTATGTTACATTTAATAAGGTTGCGAACGAGAGTTTTGGGAAATGTAATGAGAGATTGTGTCTGTGGGGTAAATGTATCAAGCTGCGAGTTTCCTGCGGGTTTGAAAAATGGAGATGTTACCTATAGCAACCAGATTCTAGGTATCATTTATTTAGTACATTCTACAAAATGACAGCTAGAATATGATTGGTTGCTATAGGCAACTTCTCCATTTTTTGTTAGGACTGACGCCAGGTGGTAGAATAGCAATGTCCAAACGGGCCGATGTCAAGGGTTACAGCAGGCAGCGGAAGTGAGGTCCAGACAAGCAGAGTCCAGGTAACAGGCAGAGGTCGGGGGTCACAGGCAAGGTACCAGTGTCCAGAACACGGTCCAAGGTCATACACAGCAAGATCAATCCAACAGGCAGAGAGGGGAAAAGGAGAAGGGAGAAGGTAAGTATGCACAGAGCAGGAACTATAACCGTCAGGGAGGTAAGACCCTCCCTGCCTAATATACCCAGGGCGACCAATCAACAGTAGGTAAGTATTTAATCATATTCCCCAGCTGGGGATGCAGAGGTAAACGCATGCGCCCGCTGGCCAGCTGGCCAGGTTGCAGCAGCAAAGGAGAAGCGTCCCAACCATCGTCATGGACAATGGGGCCAGAGCGAGTTGCGGCGGTGCCAGAGCCGCTGCGACTCGTAACAGTACCCCCAGTTGAGGAGGATTCAAGAACCCCGACAACCTGGTTTCCCAGGGCACCGTTTGAAAAAATCCTTGAGCAATTCATCAGCATGTAGATGTCTTTGTGGCACCCAAGAATGTTTCTCTGGGCCATAGCCCTTCCAATGGACCAGAAAGTGAATTTGTCCTTGGACCATTTTGGAGTCGAGATTTTTTTTGATTATGAATTCCTGGTGTCCCTTAACTGTAACAGAATGAGGCTTGCGGGCTTGATGCAGCCTAAATTTTTGAGACCAAGTAATGGGTTTGAGTAACGAACAGTGAAAAGTACTGGGAATCCTGAGAGAAGAAGGAAGATTCAGTCTAAAAGCCACTGGGTTAATCTGCTTAGCAATAACAAAGGGTCCAATGAATCTGGGACCTAACTTTTTGCAGGGCTGCTTAAGTCTGAGGTTGCGTGTCGACAGCCAGCCTTAATCACCCACTTTGAAAGAACATGGTTTGCGATGCAGGTCTGCAAAAAGTTTAGACTTGAAAGAGGCCTGTTTGAGGACTATATGGACTTTTTTCCAAATCCGTGAGAGACGGGCAGCAGAGTGATGAGAATCCGAGATATTGAAGGACTCCAGAATAGGCAAGGAGTATGACCGTGGATGGAACCCCAGGTTACAGAAGAATGGAGACACCTGTGTAGAAGAGTGGTATGCGTTGCTGTAAGCAAACTTCACTCATGGAAGCAGAGAGAACCAGTCGTTGTGGCATTTGGATACATTCAAACGAAGAAATTGCTAGAGGGATTGGTTAACCCTCTCGGTTTTTTCCGTTGAACTGCGGGTGGTATCCTGAAGAAAAACAGAGTTTGATTCTCACCCGGGTACAAAAGGTTTTCCAGAACGAGGCGACAAATTGGGAGCCACGGTCCGAGACAATATTGACGGGGAGTTCATGGAGGCTGAAGACGTGTTGGAGGAATAAGGACGCCAGAGCTCTGGCACATGGATACCCTGTAAGTGGAATAAAGTGGGCAGTCTTACTAAACCGGTGAACGATTACCCAGATGGTGTTAAAGTCAGATGAGCGAGGTAATTCCACAATACAGTCCATAGATATATGTGTCCATGGTTTAGCTGGAATGGACAGCGGCATGAGAGGACAAGTAGGAAGACTGCGAGAGGACTTATTCCTAGCACAACTTTCACAGGAAACTATGAATTCTCTGGTATCAGCAGGTAAAGAAGGCCACCACACCGAACGGGATAGCTGTTCAATGGTCTTGGATACTCCAGGATGACCCGAGTTCTTGTTGTCGTGACATTCAGTGAGGACAGTCTTCCTCAGATGATCCGGTACAAATAATCTACCTGTGGGAGTCGCTGGTGGTGTCAAATGCTGGAAGCCCTCAAGGATCGTGCCTAAATCCTTGGTCAGACCTAGAAAAATGTCGGAGGCAGGGATGATAGAAGATGGTTCAGCGAGAGGTGGATGCGTGAAGATAAAGCTGCGAGACAAGGCATCAGCCTTGGTGTTCTTGGATCCTGGTTGGAACGTGATAATGAACTTGAAAAGGGAGAAAAACAGGACCCACCGGGCTTGTCTGGAATTTATGATCTTAGCGGATTGGATGAGTTGGAGATTCTTGTGGTCAGTATATACAGTAATCACATGAGCTGCTCCCTCAAGCCAGTGGCGGCATTCTTCAAATGCCCACTTTACTGCCAATAATTCCCGATTACCGACATCGTAGTGGGTTTCGGCGGAAGAAAATTTTCGAGAGAGAAATGCACAGGGGTGCAATTTGTGGTCGTTGGGATCCTTTTGCGAAAGGATAGCGCCAGCTCCAACATCAGAGGTGTCAACTTCGACTATGAACGGCAGTTCTGGATTTGGATGTCGAAGGACCGGTGCAGAAATAAATGCATTCTTGAGTGCCCTGAAGGAATCCAAAGCTGAGGGAGACCACTTAATGGTGTTGGCCCCTTTGCGAGTAAGAGCTGTAATGGGAACCACCAACACAGAGAAGGAACGGATGAATTGCCTGTAGTAGTTGGCGAACCCTAAGAATCTCTGAATGGCTTTCAGATTGGTAGGCTGTACCCAGTCAAGGTTTGCTTGGACTTTACTGGGGTCCATCGAGAAGCCATTAGGGGAGATGACATATCCCAGAAATGTGACTTGGGTAACCTCAAACTTGCATTTCTCGAATTTAGCTGACGGAATTTGAGAAGTACCTCCTTGATGTGTAATCGGTGAAGTTACAGAGATTTGGAGTAGATTAGAATATCATCGAGGTAGACCACAACGAGCTTGCCCAGAAAATCTCGCAGCACATCATTGATAAAATCTTGGAACACAGCAGGGGCATTACATAGGCTGAAGGGCATGACCAGATACTCGTAATGACCTGAGTGGGTGTCGAAGGCCGTCTTCCACTTGTCCCCCTGTTTGATCCGAACCAGGTTATATGCTCCTCACAGATCAATCTTGGAGTAAACGGCGGCGTGCTTAAGCTGATCAAAAAGAACAGAGATGAGAGGTAAAGGGTAAGTGTTTTTTACCGTTATTTTATTTAGGCCTTTGAAATCTATGCATAGACTAAGACTTCCGTCCTTTTTAGACACAAAAAAAGAAGCCGGCCCCCACCAGTGATTTAGAAGGCCTGATGAATCCCTTCCGAAGGTTTTCATCTACGTATTTCTCCATAGCTTTGGTCTCAGGAATGGATAAGGCATACAATCTCCCCTTGGGGAACTTGGAACTAGGAATAAGTTCAATAGAGCAATCATAGTCCGATGAAGGGGAAAAGAGTCCTTCTTGGAGAACACATGAGAACACATTCTGGAACTTCCTGTAGGGCGAAAGAAGCTTTTCGGAACAAGGCTGAGAGGAAGAGTCAGGCAGGTAGAAGAGCAGGCTGTACCCCAATGTAAGATCTCCCCCTTACTCCAATCAATATGAGGGTTGTGATGTTAGAGCCAGGGATGCCCTAGGATCAAAGGCACAGAGGAACAAGGAATAAGAAAAAATGAAAGAACTTCGGAGTGAAGGGCTCCCACAAGGAGTTGCAACGGTGGGGTTCTGGATCCAGAAAGGCTAACACTGAAACTATGGGAATTATTTCCATAGGCAACCCGGGCAGGAATCAGGACCAAATTCTTAGAAGAGACCATTTGGAGACCTAGGCGCACCTCTTCACTTACACCTAGGCCAGATCTTTTCCCGTCTTGTTAGGGCAGGTACGCAGAAGGTGACCCTTGTTTCCACAATACAGGCAGAACCCCAAGGAACGCCGCCTAGATCTTTCTTCTGGAGAAAGGCGATAGGCTTCTAGCTGCATGGGTTCAGATGAGTCTTGAGTCATTGAAAAAAGCATCCACAAACTGCAGTGCAGGGCTGAGTGGGGCCAGGTTAAAGGCCCAGGACTGTGGATACCCATGGAGCAGGGAGATGATTATGCCCACCCTCTGCTGCTCCGAGCATGAGGAGCGGGGTCTGAGGTGAAAATAAAGCTTATAGCTTTCTTTAAAGTTCCGGAATTGGATTCTGTCCCCGGAGAACCGATCAGGTAGATTCAATGGCAGGTGACAGGGTTGCTTGAGAGGTCTTGGCGGCTTCCTCTTGGGTGGCCAGTCTGAGTGAGAGGTCTTGGACTACCTGCGAAATAGTCTGGATCTGCCCTGGAAGGTCTTGGACTGGACTAGGCTCCATCCTAGGTTCCACCAGTATTTCTTTTTAGGCCGGTTATAATGTTAGGCAAGTGTCATAAACTTGTAGAACAGGTCACAGAGGTCTACGCCTATAGCAGCCGCCTTCCCGTAGAGCTGAACGTGCTCACAGGTACTCGTATGCCCCCAGGTCTTAAGCTCAAAGTAGTAAAAGTTTATAGCACTACCGTAGCGCAGACGAGGGCCAGGTGGTAGAATAGCATCGAGGGCACAGGCAATAAAGCAGAGTCCAGGTAACAGGCAGAGGTCTGGGTCACAGGCAAGGTAGCAGAGTCCAGAATACGGTCCAAGATTATACACGGCAAGATCAATCCAACAAGCAGAGAGGGGAAACAGAGAAGGGAGCATGTAAGTATGCACAGAGATGGAACTATAACCGGCAGGGAGGTAAGGCCTAATATACCCAGGACGACCAATCAACAGTATGTAACTATTTAATCATATTCCCCAGCTGGGTCGCAGCGGCAAAGAAGAAGGGTCCTGACCGGCACCATAATAACGGTTTCGGGGGAAACCGGAAGTTGTGCCCCTGTCGCCATGACAACGGTCAGGACGCGTTGATGGGGCCAGAGCGAGTCGCGGCGGTGCCAGAGCCACCACGACTCGTAACACTTTTCAAACCCACAGCTTCATACATTTAGCTTTGTGTGTTTATGTATTTATTTATATTTTACTATTTTGGACCCTCATTTATTATACTGGGAGCACTGGGTGGATCACTGTAACTGCCCTGGCTAAAGTCACCAATGATCTTCTGTCGGCTAAAGCCATTTCTCCCTTCTCATCCTCCTGGACCTCTCAGGGCCTTCGACACCATGGACCACTCCTGCTTCACACCATTGGCCTCTCCAGCACCGCCCTTTCCTGGTTCACCTCTTACCTTGCCAATCATTCCTTCTCTGTCTCCACCTCTGGTTCTCTCTCCCCCTCTTCCAACCTTTAGTTGGGGTCCCACAGGGCTTTGTTCTCGGACCCTTACTCTTTTTGCTATGCACCTCCACTGGGTGAACTCATCAGCTCCTTCGGCCTCAAGTACCACCTTTATGCCGACAACACTCAACTTTACCTCTCATCTCCTGATCTCTCTCCCTCCCTCCTCTCTAGGGTGTCCGCCTGCCTCTCCTCCTGGATGGCCTCTAGATTTCTTAAACATAACATTGCTAAAACTGAACTCATTGTCTTTCCTCCGCCTTGAACCTTCTCCCCCTCTGACCTCTCCATCACTGTTGACAATTACTCTATCTATCCTGTTCCCCAGCTTCGCTGCCTGGGTGTCATCCTCGACTTCTCTCTCTCCTCTGCCCCACACATTGATTCTTTTGCCAACTCCTGCCACTTCCAGTTACGCAAAATTGCTCGCATTCGGCCCTTCCTCCACCAGGATGCCACTAAATCGCTCATCCACCCTCTGATCATCTACCGCTTGGACTACTGTAACCTGCTCCTCATCGGCCTCCCCTATTCTCATCTTGCTCCTCTTTGATCTCTACACAAGCCAGCTGCTAGACTTATCTTCCTTTCTCGCCGCTCCTCTTCTGTCTCCCCCCTCTACCAAGCCTTCCACTGGCTTGCCTTCCCCTACAGAATCCTCTTCAAGCTCCTTACCCTCACATACAAGGCCCTCACCAAGTCCACTGCTCCATACATCTCCAACCTCATCTCTATTCCCACTCCAAAGCGCTCATTGCGATCGACCAATGATCGTCGCCTCTCTTCCCCTCTGATTACCTCTTCCCACGCATGCATTCAAGACTTCTCATGAGCTGCCCCCTTTATTGGAACAATCTCCCTCACTTCATCAGATTTTCCCCCATTCTGTTTCAAATAGGCATTAAAAACCCACCTTTTCTAAAAGCCGTTCAATCATTTGCTTAACTATCCAACTTGTCGGCTACCTCTCCCTCTCATTCCCTTCTTCCCCCTTCCTCTCTTGTTCCATGTGACTCTGTCCCTGTATCACCCTTATATCTTCAGTATGTCTGCCCTTCACTTTAGATTGTAAGCTCCTTTGAGCAGTGCCCTCTCCTCCTGTTTCCACCACTTTTAACTTTTCTCTCCAGCTACTTAGCCCACCTCCTTTTTGGGCCTTCTGCCCTCTGCCTCCTCTCTCACTTTTCTCTGCACCTTTCAGTGGCTCTTACCTGTCAGCCACGCCAACCCTCTTGGGCACAGGTTTCCAGCATGTGCTGAATATACCTCACCCTTTCTCTTTAGCTGGGCTTTGAGCTTCCTAAGTTATAGTGTTTATTGTTAATTGTACTGTGCCATTTGTTCCTGTACGGTGCTGGCGTCACTTTGTGGCACCCTATAAATAAAAATTAATAATAATAATAGTTCTTTTTTTCATTACTCCAACCACCACAGCCCAGGGGCATTGGGAAAAGAGGGGTCACCTTTCTGCACAGGGTTTATAGTCTCTAGGATGGTGTATTCCCCCCTACGGAGTAAACATCCTACTCCGAACAGCACAGGACTTGTATTCACATGAGGACCCCAGGCTTGTGGGCCTGTATTAGAGAAAAGTAGTCCAGGCTGTGAATAGAGGGCTTAGAGTATGTACTCAGAGGACACATGAGAAATGGGGGTCACACCTGGAGGGACGGATCCTGATGGGAGTATTTAATGGGCAGATTAGTTGGGGCAATTTTTATACATTTACCACCATCTTCCTATGTTTGTTGATCATACATGAGTATAAGAGACAATGGGAAAGCAGGTTTAGAGCTGCATCCTTCATCCCCCCTGGCATCCAAAGCAACCTCGTCTTAGCGATGGTGCCAGCCTGGATCATGAATGATCCTCGACCCCTGCACGGCCGGTGACTCGGTCACTTCTAATTCCTGTCTCTTGCTTTTAAATATAAATTGCTGGATAAGTGGGTAACTGGAAAGGCTGAGATTGTTTCATGCCAGCACCTTGGTGGCAGCCAGTAGTGCCAGCTTCCCGGTCATGCCTCTTACAGGTGTTTTACTGTCACATCAGAGAAACTTGTTCCTCAATAATCTCTCCTATAATTCTGGCCATTTCCTGCTGCAGAACAAGCCCTGGGGGACATGAATTCCTTTCTGGTGAGAGCAGAGCGTGGCACCGGTAATGCAGGCTCTTAACCACTTGATGCTAGAACAGGGGCAGGTGCAGGAGGATTTTATGTATATACAAATAGTATGTACATTACATATATTGCAGACTTATATACGTACTCTACAAATAGTACATACAGTATATAGCAGACTTATATTCCTACTTTACAAATATTACACACAGTATATGAGAAATAACTTATTGCAGAGATTTATTTCATTTGGCGGCACAGTGCGCCGCTGTATATCATTGCAGATGTACTGATTTTTGATATTGTGTTATATTTTTGTATTGGAAATGTAGTGATATACCATGTTGTAAAAAAAAATTTGGGTAACTTCTGAAGTCAGGCAATTTCATGTTAATCTCATGCAAATTAGATCTTTTCATATGTGAGTGACCAAGACCTCTCTTAGCCTGAATGCACAGGAGGGGGTCATTACCTTCTTTAGCCTGTCTCCTTTTAAAAGATAGACAAACTAAATGAATAATGCAACCAGCAAGGAATTTAGAAAATCACAAATTGATGTGAATTTTGTTAAATAAATTGTGTTAATATATTACATCCTTATGGGAAACATTGAATGTAATATCTCAGACTTTGAGGTGACAGCTAAGATCTGGAGGCTGGGTTGCTTGCTTCAGCTAATGAAACATCACTGCCTTAAGATCTTGCTTTGATGCCTACTTACCTGCTGAAATTCCTGTGACCTAAAGACTAGACCAATATAATTAATTATCCGGCTGTTCTGAGGTTGGGACCCAGCATCCAGTACCAAGGCTCTGCCCGCTACCCTGCACCTCTGACTATTGTCAGAGGCCAGGTGGAACCATCCACAGCAACCCTGATCTGAAGGAAGAGGTCAGGTGTACCAGCCCAGGTGCCCAGCAATGGGGTGCTCTAGCAGCGAGAGTTAACCAGAAGGAAGCAGTTCCAGGTGCTGGTGAAGGAGCCTGGTGGTGGCAGCGGAGCCCTTTCTACTGTGTCTAGAGGGGCGAAATTCAGATAAAGAAAAGCAATGATGGCAAGACCAGCCGACAGAGTGGCATAGGAGATCCATCCTGTCACAGTGTATATATAGTAACTTATATACGTACTCTACAAATACTATGTACAGTATATATTTTACCCACTAACATGAGTAGTGTACAAATTATATATATATATGTTATAGGTGTACTGGATGTATCACATGCAGATATCTAGATGGAGGACCTAACTTTGTACACCCTCATTCTGGCAGTGGAGTTTCACTCAAACATGTGCTAACTTGTACGAGTAGATATGTTATTTACATCATTACCTGTGGCTTTCCATATGTCGGAAAAACTATTTGTATGTTTATAGAGCGGATGGCACAGCATCAATCCTCTATTAGGTTGGCACTGAGTGGCAAAGAAGCTGAACAACCAGTAACTTGTCACTTTAAAGACACCCTTTGGCCACATTCAAATATAAACTGATTGATCATGGTCCTAAATTGAGAGGGGGCGATAGAGAGAGAAGGCTGCTTCAACTGGAAACCAGATGGATACATCATCTTAACACCGTGGGCTAGATTTACTAAACTGCGGGTTTGAAAAAGTGGAGATGTTGCCTATAGCAACCAATCAGATTCTAGTTATCATTTATTTAGTGCATTCTGCAAAATGACAGCTATAATCTGATTGGTTGCTAGAGGCAACATCTCCACTTTTTCAACCCGCAGTTTAGTAAATATACCCCTGTGGCTTCCTTGGGCCTCAATGAGAATTTAGGACTTTCTTGCTTTATTTGAATTTTTGTCATAGAGGTCATCTAAGTGTGAATCTGATATCCATTTTGGGGCTTTGGAGTAACATTTTTTGATCTCGAATGTTTTAATAGTTTTTATTTACTTGGTATCCTACTTGATATCTATTTGGATCGGTGACGTATATAATTTTTTTTATTTAACTTTTTTCCATTCTTTTTTTCCCACTAGGAGGTGCTGTTCATGAGTGGTTTTTGGACAGTTATTGAGTGGTTTAGATTCATGTTAACTGAGAAGATTTTTTCTGCTTTAGCTCTATAGCTTGGTAGATATGGCAATGCAAATTATTTGTGGCATTTTTGTACTTGTATGTGTCTATATCAGTGTTGGCTAACCTGTGACACTCCAGGTGTTGTGAAACTACAAGTCCCAGCATGCTTTGCCTATATACATAGCAGCTTATTGCTGGAAGGGTATGCTGGGACGTGTAGTTTCACAACACCTGGAGTGTCACAGGTTAGCCAACACTGGTCTATATGGATCTAGTTGTAGGATTTTGATATCCTCAGTAATGGCTTCTGTGTATGGACTCCCTGGTTTGCAGGGCACTATACACTGTTGCCTTAGACTTATGGATACAACTGTTTTGTTGGACTTTAAGCATGTGAAATAGGCATTGTGCGGATCCTAGTGTCAATTGCAGCATATAGTTTGTTGTTTTGATTGTGTTTATGCAGCTTTTGCAGTTCTATCTCATGGTTGTGGTTTTGTTATTGGTGGAGGGTGTTTGCATTGCTTTTATAGTTTGCAAATAGGCCTGGTGGTGGGGTATTGTGATGTTGGATGTGATGCACACCAGAGACTGTGGTGCATTCTGATATTATCAGCCCACTTCCGGGGGAGTTGCTGGGTGATGTGCACGTGGTGTAGCCAGGGCCGCCGAGAGGGGGGGGGAGCGGGTACAGTTTACCCGGGCCCGGCCATGCCAGGGGGCCCGGGCCGGGCCCCCGCTGCTAATTAATTTTTTTTTTTTTAATTTTTCTGTCTTGCGCTTTTTTTTTAAACTTTTTTTTTTTTTTTTTCCCGCGGGGGGGGGGGGGGGGGGGGGTCTTGGGTTTCTTGGGAGCTGGGAGGAAGAATAAATTAAAAAAAATAAAATAAAATAAATACTCACGTGATCGCGCGGCGCCGTGTCCCTCCTCTCCTCCATTCACACTGACTGCCGGGCGTGACGTCATCAAGTCACGCCTGTCAGTCAGTGAGGAGCGCCGCAGCCAGCATGAAGAAAGAAGACAGAAGAGGAGACAGAAGAGCAGAAAAGAAAAGAAAGAAGTTGACAAAAGGTAAGTAAAGAAACGGAGAGGCAAGGGGAGGAAAACAGAGAGGGACAGTACTATAAAGAAAGGGGACAGAGAAACAGAGGAGGAAAAAAAGGAGAGAGCCACAGAGGAATAAAAAAAAATTGGGGAAAGAGGAACAGAGGAGGGGAAAAAAAGTGGGAGAGAGGAACAGAGGAGGGAAAAAAAGGAGAGAGCCACAGGGGAATAAAAAAAAAAGTGGGAGAGAGGAACAGAGGAGGAAAAAAAGGAGAGAGTCACAGAGGAATAAAAAAAAATTGGGGAAAGAGGAACAGAGGAGGGGAAAAAAAGTGGGAGAGAGGAACAGAGGAGGGAAAAAAAGGAGAGAGCCACAGGGGAATAAAAAAAAAAGTGGGAGAGAGGAACAGAGGAGGAAAAAAAGGAGAGAGCCACAGAGGAATAAAAAAAAATTGGGGAAAGAGGAACAGAGGAGGGGAAAAAAAGTGGGAGAGAGGAACAGAGGAGGGAAAAAAAGGAGAGAGCCACAGGGGAATAAAAAAAAAAGTGGGAGAGAGGAACAGAGGAGGAAAAAAAGTGGGAGAGAGGCACAAAGTAAAAAAGAAGGGGGAAAAGCAGCATGGAGGTCGCAGTGTGAGCATAAGGGGGTACAGTGTAGTTGTGATGAAGAGGCACAGTATTGTGTGTGTAATGGCACAGGGGGCTTGTTGCAATGTAGTGTGTGTGAGGTAGGTGGCAGCTAATTAATGGGCGCTATTTTGTTTGTAGGGTGATGGTGAGGCAATTTAATAGTAGGGACTATTAATTTAAGATGGGGTGGTTTGGGGGCTATTGAATCTTGGGGTGAGTTTAGGGAGAATGAGGTCTATTTATTAAATGTGACTATGAATTATTTAATGGCAGTGATGGTTGCGGGAAATAGGTATTGCTGGGGCTGTTTGCAGGAAGGGATATAGGTTTATTTATTAAATGTGAATAGTATTATTTTAATGTTGGGGCTGGAGGAAGGCCTAATTATTAATCGTGGGTGCTATTGATTTAACGCTGGGGCTGGCTGTAATTTTCTAAATGTAGCCATTTTTTTTTCAAAATAGGTCCTTCAACATTTCTGGATCCGGACAAGCCACAACTAAAGAAAGCAGCAGCCACAGGTGGAGAAAGTGAGAAGAACAGGTAGGAGAGAGCAGCACAGTGTGTGAAATGTTGTGATTCTAGTAGGGACAATACCAATTTTTGGTGAATGTTGTGTCCAATGTAAGGTGTAGGCCAAGACTGAACTGTTTGTGTACACACTGCATTGTTTGTATACTACCCTGTGGTGGTAGATGTCCTGAAAGTCAGGAGTGCTTGAACATATGTGACGCTCCGGCGAATTGAGAGCCTAGTGGTTTTTATGTTAGCCACGCCCCAATGGCACGTTTGCCACGCCCCCAAATGCATGACCACACCTCCCCAAAAAAATTTTGGCTAGCCACGCCCCTGAATATATGACCATACACCTAATTTTGGGGCTTACTTCACTATGAGGGGGGCCCCATGGATTTGTTGTACCCGGGCCCTGAATTCTTCTTGGCAGCCCTGGGTGTAGCTGCCTGTTTAAGGTAAATGTTTGTATTCTGAGGAAAATCATTAAACATGATTGAAAGTTGGAATAAGAACAACTTTGTGTATAGATTCTTCGGAAGTCCAAGGAGTGCCACCCCCATGTGGTGATTTATATATATATATATATATACAGGGCCGGACTGGCCATCAGTTCACCTTGTGTGGTAAGACATCGGGCTTAATTCATTAAGGATCTTAACTTAAGAAACTTCTTATTTAAGTCTCCTGGACAAAGCCATGTTACAATGCAAGGGGTGCAAATTAGTGTTCTATTTTGCACATAAGTTAAATACTGACTGTTTTTTCATGTAGCACACAAATACTTGATAGCTTATTTGTACACTAAAATTTAAAGTTGATATTTGTGTGCTACATGAAAAAACAGTCAGTATGTCACTCACCGGACTGTGAGTGCCTCTGCGCTGGTGCGTGGTTCTCTATCCTTCCTGCCGGCGTCTGTCCTGAGCCGCGGCCGTCCGCCATCTTGATGGACTGCGCATACGCAGCATCCATGAACTCTTATGACCTTGCTTTTAACCTAATTGGTGGATCAATCACCTCTCCCTATTTAAGGCACCTGTGGCCATGGTATCGTTGCCTGATCTTGAGTCTCATTCCCTGTGAGTCTCTGAAGGTGTCTCCTGTGTCCTGCTCGTATCTTCAGTTTCCTGCTGGATTACCTGCTCTGCTCATCGGTGGTTCCCATACCCTCTACTGACTCCTGTGTCCTGCTCGTGTCTTCAGCTGTCTGCTGGATTACCTGCTCTGCTCATCGGCGGTTCCCATACCCGCTACAGACTCTCAGCTCTCCTGCTGTGCCTGCATATCCTCGTTGGACAAGCTTCTCTACTCAGCAGCGGTATCCATACCCGCTATAGACTATTAGCCGTTACGCTGCATATCTGTTTGAACAAGCCTCTCTACTCAGCAGCGGTATACATATCCGCTATAGACTATTAGCTGTGACGCTGCATATCTGTTTGGGACTAGCTCCTCTGCTCTCCAATTGTATTTATACAGTTATAGACTCTTATCACTCCTTCACTTATCCGCACCTGGACAAGTCCTGACCTCTTCACAGCAGTGGTACCACTTGCTATACGCAGACCACTGACTCTCCCGCTACCTACACCTGGACAAGTCTTCCCTTCACAGCAGTGGTACAACTTGCTAACCGCAGACCACTGACTCTCCCGTTACCTTCCTTCACCTGTATCACGGGCACTAGGAGTCTTTGCCCAGGATATCACCAGATGATGGACTTACCAGAGTAATATAGCTGGTACTATGGTTCTCTGGTAGCAGGGTGACAACGGAACAGGAGAATCAGCAGATGGTGAGAGAATGCTCAAGGAAAGTCTATGACTAGCAGCAACTGGTAATGAGTAGATGTATATACACGAGGAACCAGATGGACAAATAAACGTGAGGAAAGTCAGTGGTCTGCGTATAGCAAGTTGTACCACTGCTATAGTGAGGAGGAATGTCCAGGAGTAGCGAGGAGGTAGTGAGAGTCAGCGGTCTGCGCATAGCAAGTTGTACCACTGCTTATGTGAGAGGATACTTGAAACTGGTGTCACAGGGAACAGGAGTCAGTGGTCTGCGTTCAGCAAGTTGTACCACTGCTATAAATATGTGAGGAGGGGCACGAGGAGATGAATGTAAAGCAGAGTATACACGGGGCACACAGAACTTGATCCCACGATGACATCCACAATACAACAATAACGGACAAGCGCTGCTTGAAGTATACAAAGTCACAATAGCTATCCAGGCAATAGGAAACAAAGTCAATGGTAACAATAGCTTCAGTGGATAGGAGGCTCCGGAGAAGAACACAACTCAGTCCAGATGGATATGCAATACAAAAGCAAAGTCAATGGAAAGTATGCATACCGCGGTTCAGGAGAGCAGGCAGTCAGAGAGACGTGCAGGAATACCTGAACGGCTGAAGGCCGGCAGGAGGTGAGACCACTGGAGGGAGGAAGCGGTAATCAGGTTGGTGCAGCGCACGGCAGGTAATCCAGAATCAACGAAGCAATACTCAGGAAGCAGTAGTAAGTGAAACTGGAAACATGATGAACACGGGAGAGTTGAGGCTGTCTGGTATCCAGTAGTAGTGGTGGAGGCAGCGGAGAGCTGACACGATAAACACAGGAGAGTTGAGACGATCTGGAACTCTGTAGTAGTAACGGAGGCAGCGGAGAGCAGACACTCTGAACACAGGAGAGTTGGGGCGGACTGGAATCCGGCAGCAGTAGCAGATAGGAATCAGCTGAGTGCAGGCACAATGAACACAGGAGAGTTGAAGTGGGCTGGAAACCACAATAGCAGTAAACAGGAATCAGCAGGAGCTGAATACACGAGGAAACACAGGAACACCTTCAGAGGCTCATGGGGAATGAGACTCCAATATCAGGCAACCAGGTAATGATCACAGGTGGTTTAAATAGGGAGGGTTGCCTGATCATCCAATCAATTAAAAGCAACAGGTACTGAAGGTTTGATAAGGGCTGCACATGCGCAGACCCTCAGGATGGCGGACGGCCACAGTTGGGACCATCTTCAACGTCTAAGGACGTCACAAAAGCTCGAGATAGGGCGTCTGCTTTTTTATTTTTTGCAGCTGGTTTGAAGGTTATGATTAGTTCAAAACGAGAAAAGAAAAGAGACCATCTTGCTTGACGAGGATTCAAACATTGAGCAGACTGTAAATATGACAATTTTTAATGATCAGTAAAAATTGTCACAGGATGACGAGCTCCTTCCAAACAAATATCTCCATTCCTCTAATGCTACTTTTATAGCCAGCAACTCCTTGTCCCCGATGGTATAATTCTTCTCCGCAGGCAGAAGACCCCGAGAGTAAAAGGCACAAGGATGGAATTTATGTTGCTCCGATCTTTGGGAGAGAATGGCTCCTAAACCAACATTAGAGGTATCTACCTCTAGGAAGAAGGGAAGCGTCACATCAGGCTGTCGAAGAACAGGAGCAGAGGAGAAGGACTCTTTGAGAAACTGGAAGGCTTGAAGAGCCTCAGAGGACCATTGTTTAGTATTGGCCCCTTTACGAGTTAGGGCCACAAAAGGAGATGCAATCGAGGAAAAATCTTGAATGAAGCGTCTATAGTAATTGGCAAAACCTAAAAAACGCTGAATTGCACGAAGAGTAGTTGGCTGAGGCCAATGTAACACAGCATTCACCTTTTCTGGATCCATCTGAAGACCAACTCCGGAGACAATATATCCCAGAAATGGAATCTGGGGCAACTCAAATGAACATTTTTCTAGCTTGCAGAATAATGAATTTTTCCGGAGTCTGGAAAGGACCTCTGCCACATGTTGATGATGAGAAGGCAGGTCCTGCGAAAAGATCAATATGTCGTCCAGATAGACGATGACACAAACATATAACAAGTCCCGGAAGATCTCATTAATGAAACCCTGGATAACAGCGGGGGCGTTACATAACCCGAAGGGCATTACTAAATATTCATAATGCCCGTCTCTGGTGTTGAAAGCTGTCTTCCATTCGTCACCAGACCTGATTCGAATTAAATTATAGGCACAACGAAGATCCAGCTTGGTAAAGATCCGGGCTCCCTTGATACGATCAAATAACTCAGTAATTAATGGAATGGGATACCGATTTTTGATAGTTAGGGCATTAAATCCACGGAAATCTATGCAGGGACGTAATGACCCATCCTTCTTTTTTACGAAGAAAAACCCTGCTCCAGCGGGAGAGGTAGAAGGTCGAATAAATCCTCGCTGGAGATTCTCTTGGATGTACTCAGATGTAGCTTGGGTTTCAGGTAACGAAAGTGGATACACACGTCCCCTGGGAGGAGTCTTGCCAGGTTGAAGATCAATCGGACAGTCCCACGAACAATGAGGAGGAAGACGTTCAGACTGAGTTTTATCAAATACATCGGCAAAAGAAGCATACTGAGGAGGAAGTACCGGTGAACAAGGTGAAATGGAGGATTGCTGTATTTTGAGAGGAACAACTTGAGAGAGGCAACGATGATGACATTCAGGCCCCCAAGACGTAACTTGAGGAGTGTGCCAGTCAATCTGGGGAGAGTGACATTGAAGCCATGGAAGGCCTCATACAATCGGACTGGTAGTAACAGGAAGAATTAAAAATTAAATTTCTTCCTGGTGTAATACACCAATTTGAAGTGTTACTGGAGACGTACTCTGGGTGATGAGACCATTAATAATGCGTGATCCATCGATAGCAGTCACAGTAATAGGTATTTTCAAAGTAATCACTGGTAGGGACCATTGATTCACGAGGGATTTCGAACTAAAATTTCCTGCAGCTCCAGAGTCAATAAGTGCTTGGGACTTAAACGATTTGGTAGCAAAGGAAACTGTAACATCAAAAGCACAAACTTTTAATTTCGTAGAACATGGAGAGGACTCCAGGGACCCTAACTTCACCTCTCCAGAACTGGTTAGGGCCTGGCATTTCCCAATTTTTTAGGGCATGAATTGAGCATATGAGTAGAATCAGCACAATAGATACAAAGTCTATTTTTTACTCTTCGGTCCCTCTCCTCTGAAGTTAATTTGGAGCGACCTATCTCCATGGGTATCACCGGAGATGAAACTGGGCGAACTTGAGGGCTTGAGCGAAGAGGTGCTTTAAATGAAGTTGTTTTTGCAGACTCTCTTTCACGAAATCTCATGTCTACACGGTGGCAAAGAGAATCAAATCTTCTAGAGAAGTAGGTAATTCTTGAGTAGTCAGTGCATCTTTAATTTTATCAGAAAGCCCCTGCCAGAAGGCGGCAATTAACGCTTCAGTGTTCCACTGAAGTTCAGAGGCTAATATCCGAAATTGAATGACGTACTGGCCTACAGTACGAGAACCCTGACGTAGATGGAGGATGCTGGATGCAGCGGAAATAACACGACCAGGTTCATCAAATACACTTCGAAACGTGGAAATAAATTTGGCACTATCCTGTAATAATGGATCATTTCTTTCCCACAGAGGGGAAGCCCATGCGAGAGCTTGTCCGGAAAACAAGGAAATGAGATAGGCCACTCTGGAACGATGAGTAGAGAAATTGTGAGGTTGAAGCTCAAAATGAACTGAGCATTGATTTAGAAAACCCCTGCATGTTTTGGGGTCTCCATCATATTTTGAAGGAGTAGGCAGGTGTAGCGTGGAAGCAGTAGATACCTGGGATGGCACTGGGGAAACGGAAGAAGGCACAGGAGCATCAACAGTAGCTGTGATATTTTGTACAGATGTTCTTTGGGAGGCTAACGCCTGGCAAAATTGCAGCAAATGTTGTTGCCGAACATCCTGTTGTTCAATACGGGTAACCAGATACTGCAGCATCTCTTTAGCTGTAGGTTCCGCACCTGGGTCTGTCATGGCCTGATCTTACTGTCACGGGCACTAGAAGTCTTTGCCCAGGATATCACCAGATGATGGACTTACCAGAGTAATATAGCTGGTACTATGGTTCTCTGGTAGCAGGGTGACAATGGAACAGGAGAATCAGCAGATGGTGAGAGAATGCTCAAGGAAAGTCTATGAATAGCAGCAACTGGTAATGAGTAGATGTATATACACGAGGAACCAGATGGACAAATAAACGTGAGGAAAGTCAGTGGTCTGCGTATAGCAAGTTGTACCATTGCTATAGTGAGGAGGAATGTCCAGGAGTAGCGAGGAGGTAGTGAGAGTCAGCGGTCTGCGTATAGCAAGTTGTACCGCTGTCTATAGTGAAGGGATGGAATCCAGGTGAAAGTAGGTAACGGGGAAGTCAATGGTCTGCGTATAGCAAGTTGTACCACTGCTTATGTGAGAGGATACTTGAAACTGGTGTCACAGGGAACAGGAGTCAGTGGTCTGCGTCAGCAAGTTGTACCACTGCTATAAATATGTGAGGAGGGGCACGAGGAGATGAATGTAAAGCAGAGTATACACGGGGCACACAGAACTTGATCCCACGATGATATCCACAATACAACAATAACTGACAAGCGCTGCTCGAAGTATACAAAGTCACAATAGCTATCCAGGCAATAGGAAACAAAGTCAATGGTAACAATAGCTTCAGTGGATAGGAGGGTCCGGAGAAGAACACAACTCAGTCCAGATGGATATGCAATACAAAAGCAAAGTCAATGGAAAGTATGCATACCGCGGTTCAGGAGAGCAGGCTGTCAGAGAGACGTGCAGGAATACCTGAACGGCTGAAGGCCGGCAGGAGGTGAGACCACTGGAGGGAGGAAGCGGTAATCAGGTTGGTGCAGCGCACGGCAGGTAATCCAGAATCAACGAAGCAATACTCAGGAAGCTGTAGTAAGTGAAACTGGAAACATGATGAACACGGGAGAGTTGAGGCTGTCTGGTATCCAGTAGTAGTGGTGGAGGCAGCGGAGAGCTGACATGATAAACACAGGAGAGTTGAGACGATCTGGAACTCTGTAGTAGTAACGGAGGCAGTGGAGAGCAGACACGCTGAACACAGGAGAGTTGAGACGAACTGGAGTCCGGTAGTAGTAGCAGATAGGAATCAGCTGAGTGCAGGCACGATGAACACAGGAGAGTAGAAACGAACTGGAGTCCGGTAGTAGTAGCAGATAGGAATCAGCTGAGTGCAGGCACGATGAACACAGGAGAGTGAAACCAACTGGAGTCCGGTAGTAGCAGCAGATAGGAATCAGCTGAGTGCAGGCACAATGAACACAGGAGAGTTGAAGTGGGCTGGAAACCACAATAGCAGTAAACAGGAATCAGCAGGAGCTGAATACACGAGGAAACACAGGAACACCTTCAGAGGCTCATGGGGAATGAGACTCCAAGATCAGGCAACCAGGTAATGATCTCAGGTGGTTTAAATAGGGAGGGTTGCCTGATCATCCAATCAATTAAAAGCAACAGGTACTGAAGGTTTGATAAGGGCTGCACATGCGCAGACCCTCAGGATGGTGGACGGCCACGGTTCCTGGACACACGGGAAATGGCACTCACAGTCCGGTGAGTGACAACCTGTTTACGTCCAATCTACTCTCCTACCAGTACAGCTGCAAGTCGCTGACTCTTCTACCAGTATAGCTGCAAGTCACTGACTCTCATCTATTCCATTGGCATTCTCTCTCCATCTGCTGTTATATACGTTCCTACTATTCACCCTACTGCCCAGAGGACCGCTGTGGAAACCCCGCCCCTCTGGTAAGCATTATCAACTGGTGAATCCTGGGCAGAACTCCTAGTGCCCGTGACAGTAAGATCAGGCCATGACAGACCCAGGATCGGAACCAACAGCTAAAGAGATGCTACAGTACCTGGTTACTCGGATTGAACAACAAGATGTTCGACAGCAACAATTATTCCAATGTTGTCAAGCCCTAGCCTCCCGAGGAATCCCTGCGCAAAATGTAGCAGCTACTGTTGATCCTCCAGTACCTTCTTCTTCTTCCCCAGTGCCATCCCAGGTGTCTACCGTTTCCACGCTACACCTGCCTACTCCCTCTAAGTATGATGGAGACCCGAAAACCTGTAGGGGTTTTCTTAACCAATGTTCCATTCATTTCGAACTTCAACCTCACAACTTTTCTACTCATTGTTCTAAAGTGGCCTATCTCATCTCTTTGTTTTCCGGACAGGCTCTCGCATGGGCCTCCCCCTGTGGGAAAGAAATGACCCTTTATTGGAAGATAGTGCCATGTTTATTACTACGTTCCGAAGAATTTTTGACGAACCTGGTCGTGTTATCTCTGCGGCTTCCAGTATTCTCCGACTACGCCAAGGATCCCGGTCAGTAGCCCAGTACGTCATCCAATTTCGGATTCTTGCCTCCGAGCTTCAATGGAACATTGAGGCGCTGATAGCTGCCTTCTGGCAGGGTCTTGCCGACAAGATCAAAGACGCACTGACCTCACAAGAGTTACCCTCTTCCTTGGACGACTTGATTTCTCTATGCCACCGTGTAGACATGAGGTTTCGTGAGAGAGATTCCGAAAGAGTAACTTCTTCCAAAGCGCCTGTTCGCTCAGCATCTCAAGTTCGTCATCTTCCACCTCCAGTAGAACCCATGGAGGTAGGACGTTCTAAACTAACATCTGGAGGGAGCGACGAGTGAAAAATAGACTCTGCATCTATTGCGCTGACTCTACTCACATGCTGAACTCATGCCCAAGAAGGTCGGGAAATGCCAGGCCCTAACCAGTTCTGGAGAGGTAAGGTTAGGGTCCCTGGAGTCCTCTCCATGTTCTATGGATTCTAAAATCTGTGCTTTTGATGTTACCATTTCCTTTGCTACCAAGTCATTTATGTCTCAAGCGCTTCTAGACTCTGGAGCTGCTGGAAACTTTATCTCTAGTTCTCTAGTGAATCCCTACCATTGATTCCTTTAAAAGCAGCTATCGCTGTCACCGCTATCGATGGTTCTCGCATAATTAATGGACTCATCACTCAATGTACGACTCCATTGTCCCTTCAAATCGGAGCCTTACACCAGGAGAAAATTTCTTTGCTGGTCCTTCTTGTTACCACCAGTCCCATCGTACTTGGCCTTCCATGGCTTCAACTTCATTTTCCTCAGATTGACTGGAACACTCCTCAAGTCACTTCCTGGGGTCCGGATTGTCGTCATAGATGTCTGTCTCAAGTTGTTCCACTCGAAATAAATCAAGCTTCTATTACACCCTGTCCGCTGGGTCTTCCTCCACAGTATGCTTCCTTCGCGGATGTGTTCGATAAAATCCAGTCTGAACGCCTTCCGCCCCATCGGGCGTGGGATTGTCCGATTGATTTACAACCTGGCAAGAACCCTCCTAGGGGTCGTGTGTATCCTCTCTCGCTACCAGAGACCCAAGTAACATCTGATTATATCAAGGAGAATCTCCATCGTGGTTTTATTCGACCTTCCACTTCTCCCGCTGGAGCGGGGTTCTTTTTTGTTAAGAAAAAAAATGGGTCATTACGACACTGTATAGATTATCGTGGACTCAATGCCATTACCATTAAAAATCGGTACCCTATTTCGCTAATTACCGAGCTCTTTGACCACATTAAGGGAGCCTGCATATTCACCAAACTTGATCTCCGAAGCGCTTACAACTTAATCCGCATCAAGTCCGGAGACGAATGGAAGACAGCTTTTAACACCAGGGATGGACACTATGAATATCTAGTTATGCCCTTCGGGTTGTGTAATGCCCCAGCTGTCTTCCAGGGATTCGTGAATGAGATCTTCCGGGACTTGTTGTATGTTTGTGTCGTCGTCTACCTGGACGACATATTAATTTTCTCTCAGGATCTGCCCACTCATCATCAACATGTGGCAGAGGTCCTTTCCAGACTCCGGAGAAACTCATTATTCTGCAAGTTAGAGAAATGTTCCTTTGAGTTATCCCAGATTCCATTCTTGGGATATATTGTGTCCGGAGTAGGTCTAAAGATGGATCCGGAGAAGGTGAACACTGTACTACGTTGGCCCCAGCCAACTACCCTCAGAGCAATCCAATGCTTTTTAGGGTTTGCAAACTACTACAGACGCTTCATTCAAGGTTTTTCCTCCATTGCTTCTAATAGTGGCTCTGACCCGTAAGGGCGCTAATACTAAACAATGGTCCTCCGAGGCCCTTTAAGCCTTTCACTTCCTCAAGAAGGCGTTCTCTACCGCTCCTGTTCTTCGACAGCCTGACGTGACCCTTCCTTTCTTTCTGGAAGTAGACGCCTCTAATGTTGGTCTAGGGGCCATTCTATCTCAAAGATCGGAGCAACAAAAATTCCATCCTTGTGCCTTCTACTCTCAAGGTCTTCTATCTGCGGAGAGAAACTATACCATCGGGGACAAGGAGTTGTTGGCCATAAAAGCAGCATTAGAGGAGTGGAGATATCTGCTGGAGGGGGCTCGTCATCCTGTAACTATTTTTACTGACCACAAAAACCTGTTATATCTGCAGTCAGCTCAGTGTTTGAATCCTCGTCAAGCAAGATGGTCACTTTTCTTTTCTCGTTTTGAACTTATCATAACCTTCAAACCAGCTTCCAAGAATAGAAAAGCAGACGCCTTATCTCGGGCGTTTGTGGCATCCTCTGACACTGAGGATAGTCCTAATCACCCCATATTGGATCCCAAATGTGTGACTCTGGCCACTTCTTCCACCAAGGTGCTACCATTTGGGAGAACCCTCGTGGCTCCATCTCTACGTAAAAAAATATTATCGTGGTATCATTCTTCCCGTTTTTCTGGACATTCAGGAGAACGTAAGACATTAGAAATCCTTTCTCGGAGCTACTGGTGGCCCTCTATGAGGAGAGATGTCAAAGAATTTGTGGCCGCGTGTGAGGTTTGTTCCCAGTTTAAAACCCCCCGCAGAACACCGGCCGGATTACTTCAACCACTACCCATTCCTTCCAAACCATGGACCCATATTAGTATGGACTTTGTCACCGATCTTCCTCCTAGCAAAAGTTGCAATACCATCTGGGTAGTGGTGGATAGATTTTCGAAAATGGCACATTTTGTTCCTTTGACCGGATTGCCTTCCTCATCTACTCTGGCTGACCATTTTATCAAGGAGATCTTTCGGATTCATGGATGTCCATCTGAGATTGTTTCGGATAGAGGAGTGCAGTTCGTCTCCAGATTCTGGCGAGCCCTTTGCAAAACCTTGGGTATCCGATTGTCACTATCATCCTCCTACCATCCTCAATCAAATGGACAGACCGAGAGAGTCAACCAAGATCTTGAGACTTTCATAAGGATGTTCTCCTCAGCCAACCAAGACAATTGGGTAGATTTGCTTCCATGGGCTGAATTCGCCCATAACAATATGTATCACGAGTCATCTTCAAAAACTCCATTCTTTGTGGTATACGGTCACCATCCGTCTCTCCCAGAATTTCCTGCCCTCCCTCCCACCCAAGTTCCTGCAGTGGAGAGTTTATGTCAGACTTTCAAAACTATCTGGTCTCAGGTTAAATCCTCCCTGAAGAAGACATCTGCCAGATACAAGTGTTTTGCTGATAAAAAGAGGGAAGCTATTCCACCACTTAAAGTTGGAGACCGTGTATGGCTTTCTACCAAAAATATTTGCCTGAAGGTTCCATCCATGAAGTTCGCTCCCTGTTTCATTGGCCCATATAAAATCACTCAGGTGATAAATCCGGTATGCTTCAAACTACTATTACCTAAGAACCTTCGTATCTCCAACGCCTTCCATGTGTCATTACTCAAGCCTCTTATCATCAACCGTTTCTCTGTTCCTCCTTCAGCACCTCGGCCAGTACAAGTTCATTAAGAGGAGGAGTTTGAAATTACTCATATTCTGGATGCCAGAATTTCGCGAGGAGTTCTTTGCTTCCTAGTGCATTGGAAGGGCTTTGGTCCAGAGGAGCGTTCTTGGATCCGTGCAGATGATCTCAACGCTCCAGCTCTTCTAAAAAAAATTTACTCCAAGTTTCCGGGCAAACCCGGCTCCAAGTGTTCTGTGCCTACCTTTAAAAGGGGGGGTACTGTCACTCACTGGACCGTGAGTGCCTCTGCGCTGGTGCGTGGTTCTCTATCCTTCCTGCCGGCATCTGTCCTGAGGCGCGGCCGTCCGCCATCTTGATGGACTGCGCATGCGCAGCATCCATGAACTCTTATGACTTTGCCTTTAACCTAATTGGTGGATCAATCACCTCTCCCTATTTAAGGCACCTGTGGCCATGGTATCGTTGCCTGATCTTGAGTCTCATTCCTTGTAAGTCTCTGAAGGTGTCTCCTGTGTCCTGCTCGTATCTTCAGTTTCCTGCTGGATTACCTGCTCTGCTCATCGGTGGTTCCCTTACCCTCTACTGACTCCTGTGTCCTGCTCGTGTCTTCAGCTGTCTGCTGGATTACCTGCTCTGTTCATCGGCGGTTGCCATACCCGCTACTGACTCCTGTGTCCTGCTCGTGTCTTCAGCTGTCTGCTGGATTACCTGCTCTGCTCATCGGCGGTTCCCATACCCGCTACAGTCTCTCCTGCTGTGCCTGCATATCCTCGTTGGACAAGCTTCTCTACTCAGCAGCGGTATGCATACTTGTTATTGACTATCAGCTGTTATCCTGCATATCCGCTTTGGACAAGCTTCTCTACTCAGCAGCAGTATCCATACCCGCTATAGACTATTAGCCGTTACGCTGCATATCTGTTTGAACAAGCTTCTATACTCAACAGCGATATGCATACTTGTTATTGACTATCAGTTGTTATCCTGCATATCCGCTTTGGACAAGCCTCTCTACTCAGCAGCGGTATACATATCCGCTATAGACTATTAGCTGTGACGCTGCATATTTTTTTTTGGACTAGCTCCTCTGCTCTCCAATTGTATTTATACAGTTATAGACTCTTATCACTCCTCCACTTATCCGCACCTGGACAAGTCCTCACCTCTTCACAGCAGTGGTACAACTTGCTATACGCAGACCACTGACTCTCCCGCTACCTACACCTGGACAAGTCTTCCCTTCACAGCAGTGGTACAACTTGCTATATGCAGACCACTGACTCTCCCGCTACCTACCTGCACCTGGACAAGTCTTCCCTTCACAGCAGTGGTACAACTTGCTATACGCAGACCACTGACTCTCCCTCTACCTACCTGCACCTGGACAAGTCTTCTCATCACAGCAGTGGTACAACTTGCTATACGCAGACCACTGAAACTCCCGCTACCTACCTGCACCTGGACAAGTCTTCCCTTCACAGCAGTGGTACAACTTGCTATCCGCAGACCACTGACTCTCCCGTTACCTTCCTACACCTGTTCACGTCCACTCTACTCTCCTACCAGTACAGCTGCAAGTCGCTGACTCTTCTACCAGTATAGCTGCAAGTCACTGACTCTCATCTATTCCATTGACATTCTCTCTCCATCTGCTGTTATATACGTTCCTACTATTCACCCTACTGTCCAGAGGACCGCTGTGGAAACCCCGCCCCTCTGGTAAGCATTATCAACTGGTGAATCCTGGGCAGAACTCCTAGTGCCGTGACACAGTATTAAACTTATGTGCAAAACAGAATACTAATTTGCACCCCTTGCATTGTAACATTGTTATGTTCAGGAGACTTGAATAAGAAGATTCTTAAGTTAAGATCCTTCATGAATCAGGCCCATCATCCCTAGAATTAATTGGAGGGGAGAGGATTGACCGGCTCGTATTGAAAAGACCTGTGGGAAGGTTAACAGGACAGTGAGAAAAATTTTCATGGAAGTAGGGGGGGGAGTTTATCAGCTATCTGTCAATCAAGGCTCATTTTACACAGTTTTATAGATCAGATGGGGTACACTTGTCAGAGATTGGTATGGCTTATTATGTGGAGCAGATTTTTAGTTCTCTTGTTTGGCTATGAGAGGTCAATTGGTGGCGGGCTTAGGGTCCTAGTTTTGGGAACCTAGCTGTGGCAGTAAGCAGCCCAATCAGCAGCCAATTTGGTCACAATTGAGGCATTGGTAGGCACTCTCCCCTAAAGGCATTTGGCAATTAGTCAGAATAACCCTTTGGGGTTAAGGGGCTTTGCTTAAGCGGGGGCGGGCCTCAGCTAATCTGCCAAATGGAGAAGATTGGCATTTAACTCCTAGACTTGTTCAAATAATTTTGGACAGAGATTACAACTTACATGTGTGGCCTTGGGGCTGATTGGTCTGCTTATATTTGCCACCTCTTTTTTCAGCATATTTATCTTTCAATAAATTTCTGATCTTTCATTTCGCCAAAATAAGTCTCTGTGTCTTTATTTTATGTTGCTAAGATAGGTGTCGAAGAACCTACTTGACATGCAGTGGAACTGAATGTCAGTGGGAAGGATGAAGACATCATCTAGATAGACTACAACGCTATGATATAGTAAATCTCAGAAGATTTTGTTGACAAAATTCTGCAATGCTGCCGGGGCATAGCTCAGATCAAAAGGCATGACAAGGTATTTATAGTGTCCATCCTGGCTATTAAAAACTGTTTTCCACTCATCTCCTTCCCTGATCCTGATCAGATTATTCAACCCGCGGAGATCCAATTTGGTGAACAACATAGCTCATTTCACTCTGTTGAATAATTTAGATATTAGGGATAGACGGTATCGCTTTTTGACTGTGATGCTGTTGAGTCCCTGATAGTCAGTACAGGGGCACATGCTTCCATCTTTTTTCTTTTTGAAGAAGCACCTTCCTCCTTCCTAGCAGCTGAAAAGGAATTGAAAATCAGGAAAAGTTGGGAATATTTGATGTGTTTGTGAATTGTCAGGGAGAGGCCAGAGGCCCTGCATATGGTGAATTTGGTTCAGTGGAAGAAGGTGCTGAATTGGACAGCCTGTGCAATGTTACAATTGGGGCAAGAGATTCAAGCGCTTAGCTCAGAGGTTCCAAGTCAGCAGGGAAAGGTCTGAAAAAAAATGTGAATATGGAAGAGGTCAATACCATTGAAAGCCTTCCTACACCTTTCTCTAGGCATTTGTAGGAGGGGGAAATTGGGCCTTGGGTAGATAGAAATGGATGACAAGCCCAAAACCTTTCCTGCTCCTGGATAATTTTTACTTGGGTATGTGGGGAAGGGGAGCATGATCTCCAGAAATGGAGGACTGGACAAGGGTCCCCAGTTATGGCCAACAACCCGGTCAGAGGGCCTCAAAAATGCATTTTTCTGTTTGCAGAACAACCTGTTGTTTCTAAGGTGTCGAAGAACCTACTTGACATGCAGTGGTCCTATCAGATACCAGAAGGGTATACCAGAAGATAGACACTAAAGATCTCCACTAGATTGCCATAGGTGTCTAAATATGGACTATTTGCAGTTGGGCATTTGATGGTGGACGTGTCACCCAAAGGATGGTGGACAACAACTCTGATAACACAAATGTGGGCACAGGAGTGGCCCAGTATCTTTGTTGCCTCATCTTATCCCACAGGGCAGCACTCCAGCTGGGTGGAATGATATGCAAGCACTCATGGGACCCTGGTGTGAGATCCAGGAACTGTCCACTACTGTCTACCCTAACACCAGACCCGAGTGAGATCTCAGTGGGTCAGTTCAGTGGCTTATGGCAGAAACTTTGGATTGGGGGAGAAAGGTTTGCTTGGGGTAAGCTGAACCACTGGGGAACAAGGGCTAAAGAACTGGGGGAGGTATTTGATGAAAAGAGTTTAATATCACCTTAACCAGCTTGTCTCTCATTTCTCACAAAATGAGGAATATAACATGTGACAGGATGGACCACCTATGCCACCCTGTCCTTGCTTGCTGAGGACCAACTGGGCTTGCCTTGCCACCATCCCCTTTCTTTATCCAAAATTGTGCCCTTCAACTGCAGTAGGGGGGTCTTGCTACTGCCACCACTAGGCTCCTTCACAGTCACCTAGGACCGCTTCCTTCTGGTAACTGACGCTGCTAGGGTACCGCCTTGTTCTGCACCTAAGCTGTTACACCTGACCTCTTGCTTTCAGACCAGGGTTGTTGTGGATAGATCCCCCCCCCTGGGCTATCACACTGGTCAGAGCTGCAGGATAGCGGACAAAGTGTTGGTACTGGATGCTGGGTTTCAACCTCAGAAGAGCTGGACAACAGATTAGCTTGGTCTAATCTATAAATTACAAGAATTTCTGGAGGTATGTAGGCATCAAAGCATCTTGGATCTTGGAGCAGTGATGTTTAATTAGCTCAAGTGTCCTAATAAGGACAGTTACACGCCAATTTGTGGTACTAGTGATCTTTCAAGAGTTACAGATGGAATGATACATTCCATTTTAAAACATTTTTCTTTTAATATAGTTTTCCACATATACCTTGGCAGGAGGTAATCCAACCTCCTGCCCCATTACCCAATCCAGGCTGCTTCATGGAGACTGCACATAAATCAAAGCGTTAACACCTTTTTACATAGCTGCTAGTGGCACCACATTGTCTGAAATATTACATCAGATCTCAGGATATAAAATCCTCTAGACTTAGAGTTAACGCAATTTTATACTTTAACTTTTTACCAATCTGTGATTTCCTAAAACTTCCTGATTGCATTGTTCAGAAGTTTCCTCTTTAATAAGGCAGAATAACAGTTAACGACTACTTGCTGTGTATTGAAGTGTTGGTCACTCACAGATGAAAAAGTTCTAATTAGCCTAATTTTGGTTTCATATATAAAAGTTACAAAACCAAATCATGACATACTGTCTCAGAAGTTACAAATCAAATTTTCTCCAGCATTTGCCTATTGTATCAGAAATCAGTACATTTCTGATACAGAAATATAACAGTGTCAAAAATTAATACATTTGCAATTATATAAATTGGCGCACTGTACTATTAATTTAAATATATTTCTACAACAAGCTAGATAGAAGTAATCCAGCCACATAACAACATGTAATTTAAATAGCCCCACAGTGCAAGTTCAGTGTCTCATTACATGGAAATAATGGGACATTTTGGCCATACCCATATAGATGACATTTTCACTGTGTGTTAATCATTGTAATGTATATTGTTGATATTGCAATGATACTGTTATACATTGCTCTTAAATTTAAGATAGGTGGATTATGGGTAAAAATCGTGTGGGGTCCAGTTCCAGAATACAGGCGAGGGGGTTGTAGCTGTATTAATTCCCTTCTACTTTTTCTACAGGAAGTCATGATCAGGTGAGAGCTAGTTCTTGCTGGAAAAGCTTGTAAGGGATTAATACTGGGATTATCACTTAATCATCTTGGTCTTGCCCTTTAATTAACCTGAGTATGTCCCCATTGGCTCTATCAAGACACCTTGGTGTCAACCCAGCAGGGGACCAAGGGATATATTGGGATGAGAAGGAACAACCCTGTAACTGCTCCATTTGACAGTCACTCTTAGAGGATCCCACTTGTGACTGGATCACTTATAAATAACTTATGGTATAAATTTATTTAAAGGAAATAGCGCAGGGCACTTATTTATATAATTGTAAATGTACTTATTTTTTATATTGTGGGTATGTTGGTAAAATAGATATCTTTATTACTGAGACCAGGGGGGGGGGGGTATCTTTGATGTGGGGAAATGACTTATTTGGGGTTTGTACATTTCTTTGGGAATATGTATTCTGCGACTATCTGTAGAAAGGACCCATGTTTATCTCATGTTAATTAGACCCTTTTGATGTGTGAGGGTCTAGCACCTGAAGGCACAGGAAGGTTTAATTAGACTGCTGTTAGATTTCCTGTGTCCGTCTAAGTATTATATTGCTGCACACCTAACTGAACTAGTCCTGTTCCAATCTCCTCTTGGTACGAGGTTATGGGTTGACATAGAAGCTAACCTTATGCATATTCTTTCTCATTATACCCTTTTATAGATATCGATGAAACACCGACAGCCTCTCTCCTCACTTCCACCTACTACCCGTTTTTCACTCCAGATATGGGACTACTGTACACAAACATTTCACCTGTTAGCACATCGCAAAGTTATGTTTCCATTATGGAATAACCCAGCTTTCCCCCCTGGACAACAACAATCCTTTTATCAGCTCCGGTCTTCATGTGGATTCAGGTTCTTGTCAGACATAGCCGCCTTAGGTATTTTTCCTGAGTTTGCGGACCTCCAACGTCGACACGGCATCCCACATAACCGTTTTTACCAATACCTACAACTAAGAGACTTACATTATTCCATTCCAGCACTTAAAACCATTTACTATCTTAAACCTTTAGAATCCATCTGCGAAAGCAAATCCCTCACTACTGGTTTAATCTCGACATTTTACAGCATCCTGGTGGCATTTCGTCAACCCGACAAAGATCGGTATGAGCTTAAGTGGGAGGAAGACCTTGGAGAGGTATTAGAGGTGGAGGAATGGGCTAGGATTAGAGCATGTGTCGCCAAGAGCTCTATATGTGTGAAGACCAAGGAGAACGCTTATAAATTACTTTATAGATGGTATTTGGTCTGCACTCACCTAAAAGCCATTTATCCTGATTCCTCTAACTTATGTTGGAGGAACTGCGGGCAAGAGGGCTCTTTCCATCACATATGGTGGTCATGCTCTAAAATGGTGGGATTCTGGCAAAAAGTCCATAATCTAGTACACAGAGTAACCAGGCTACAACTACCCCTCTGTCCTTCCTATACACTTCTACATAGAATTGACCCAGACATTGGCAAACAGCAGCGCTTGTGGGCCATATTCTGTACGCTGCTAAAACTGCAGTGGCAGCAAACTGGAAAAAAACAGAACCCCCCACTCTAGCTGAAATCATAAACAGAATGTGGCAGACTTATTGTTGTGAACACATTACAAGTATAATAAATGATAAACCCATTAAGTTTCAAAATACCTGGCAATCTTGGCTGGCCGCCTACGGAACAGATCAACCAGGGGCCGATCAAAATCAGAGTTTAAGTTAAATGAAAAGTAAGATATTGTGACCTCGATTGCAAATGGTTTACTGAACACTTTGCTGACATCAGGATGCCGGGCTGAGTTTCCTTCCCCCTCTCCCCTTCCCCCTTCCCCCCTTTTCTTTTCATTCTCTTTCTGTCTTCTTCTTTTCATCTTCAATTCATTTGATATGTACCATTATAACAAGGGGCCTGATTCATTAAGGATCTTAAATGAAGAGGTATCTTATTTCAGTCTCCTGGATAAAACCATGGTACATTGCAAGGGGTGCAAACTAGTTTTCTGTTTTGCACATAAGTTAAATACTGTCTGGTTTTTTATGTAGCACACAAATATCAACTTTAAATTTCGGTGTACAAATAAGCTATCAAGTATTTGTGTGCTGCATGAAAAAACAGTCAGTATTCAACTTATGTGCAAAACAGAAAACTAGTTTGCACCCCTTGCAATGTAACATGGTTTTGTCCAGGAGACTGAAATAAGATACCTCTTCATTTAAGATCCTTAATGAATCAGGCCCAATGTTCTTATTAGTTTACTTTTATTAACAAATTGTTTGATTTAGAGTCTAACCTGTATGCTGTTGAAACTGTAAAACTGTGAATAAAATATACTTAATAAGAATAAGATGCAGGAAATCACAGCAAGTTTGAGAATATCACAGATAAGTGTAAATATTGTTAGCTTTGCATTGCATGTAAATCCATGTTTGGCTAAACAAATTACATCCAAAATTACATTCTAAAAATAGCTTGGACCTCAAGGGGGCTGGTTAACCCTGTTAGGCTGTGTTCAAATCTGTATACAATGCACTGTCTCGTATTGAAAATTGTTCTTCATGTTCCATATGACCTGCTCCCTGGTACCGTCAACCAGGGTGAGCAAATAAACAATAATTGCTTAAAAGACCTGCTTGGAAACTTCTCTATCCCTGTGACCTACGGATTAGACCCAAAAGTAATCCGTACCCGGCTGTTTCTGAGGTTAGGACCCAGCATCCAGTACCACCACTCTGCTGCTATGCAGCAGCTCTGTCCAGTGTGATAGGCCAGGGGGGATCCATCCACAGCAACCCTGATCCCTGGTTACCTCTCTGTCTGTATGTATTACCCAGTATTGTTTTATTTATGTTTGTTCCCAATTGTTAATCGCTATGAAATTTATTGTCAATATATAAATTAATTGTTGATGATGATGATCCATAGGAAGAGGTCAGGAGTACCAGCCCAGAAGAATCCCGGTTCTGGATGCCAGTAATGAGTCCAGTGGTGGTAGTAAATTTAAGCCCCTCCTACTTCGGTGAGACGGTCGCGTTTGGGATAACGAAAGGGAACGGTGGCAAAGTAAGCACAGCCAGTTCCCGGCAGCAACAGACAGGGTGGCATAAGCAGTCCATCCTGTCACACCACTATCTAAGGCCACTCCTGATTCAGCCCCTGGAGCGTGGGAAGACTACAGTGTATAAAGGAAAGTGGGAGACACAAGGGAGGTTGTTGCTGATTTTGTTTTGATCCTGGAAAGAACTCCAGGATTAAAGTCTAGGCTTCTGCTGTACTGAGAATCCTTCTGGGACATCCGCAGCTCAGATGAACTCTGAGGTTCTTCTTACTGGGTGGGCCTGATCAAGCAGAAAGTCCAATAACTAGACTCGTACTAGGCTGGTAGAGGAGAGGTTGTCAGGCCATGTGAGTAGGATTCAGAAAGTCAGGGTATGCAGATGACTGAATCTCCTTAAGCTACCGGGGTAAGCGGTAGATAGAGGGAATTCAATTTGCCAAGAAATGTGTCTCTGTAACGTCATTTAAACACTTTGCGGTGGAGATTTCTGTAAAGTCTCCGCTCATTTTGAAAAACAAGTGGGGATTTTTATTGTAATTACCAGCAATATACGCGGCGTATTGTCCTTGTGACACATCACCGACAATCAAATTCCCCCCATAATGTGGTAAATCTGCCTGGCATTTATTTACTGTTTAATTGTTTAGGATCCTAGAAGGTACTGAGTATGATTCCCTGGTATAGTAAGGCACTCCTGGGTGGCCAGCCAGCGTTAAGTGGATATAAGTGAGCTTAGAGACAGGAAAGACCTGGGAGAGCTGAAGTAGTGGCAGGACAAGTGTGAAATAAGTGAGGTATTGGCAGGATAGATGTGGTATAGGTGACTTTGTAGTCGAATAGTTGAGGAATCAGTGGGGTAGTAACAGGATAGGTTAGAGATTGTTGAGGTAGTGGCAGGATAAATGTGGTAGAGGTAAGGTCGTAACAGAATATGTGAGGGTTTGGTGATGTGGAGACAAGATAGGTGTGGGATAGGTGAGGAGAAGGTGTTTAAGTGAATAAGAAGCAGGATAGGTGTGGGGAAGGTAAGGTACAGGCAGGATATGTGTTTAATAGGTGAGGTAGTGGCAGTATATGTGGTGGATAGGTGTGGTAGAGGCAGGATTGGTGAGGTAATGGTAGGATTGGGGTGGAATAGTGAGACATAGACAAGGTAGAGGCAGGATAATTGTGGGATAGGTGATGTAGAGTCAGGACAAATGAGGTATTGGCAGGATTCATGTAGGCTAGGTATGTTATTGGCATAATAGGGTGGATAGGATAGGTGAGGTAGCGGCAAGAGAGATGTTGGATGGGTGAGGTAGCGACAGGATAGGTGTGAAATAGGTGAGGTAGTTGCAGGACAGTTGTAGGATAGATGAGGTAGTGGCTCCATTTGAGTGGGATAGGTGAGTTTTTGGCAGAATAGGTGTGCTAAAGGTGAGGTAATAGCAGAATTGGTGAGGTAGTGGCAGGATAGGTGTTAGGAAGGTGAAGTGGAGGCAGGATAGATGTGGGATAGGTGAGGTAGTGTCAGTATAGCTGTTGGATAAGTGAGGTAGGGGCAGGAGTGGTGAGGTAGAGCCAGTATTGGTGAGGGATTGATGAGGTAGCAGCAAGCTATTTGTGACATAGGTGAGGTAGAGGTGGGAAAGGTGTGAGATAGGTGAGGTAGCAGCAAGATAAATGATATAGAAGCAGGATAGGTGTGTTGAAGGTGAAGTAGAGGCAGTATATGGGAGAGGTAAAGGCAGGATTGGTGTGTGGGAAAGGCAAAATAGCAGCAGGATAGGAGTTTTATAGGCAAGGTAGCGTAAGAATAGGTGTGACATAGGCGAGGTAGAGGCAGGATTGGTGAGGTAGCAGCAGAATAGGTGTGACATAGGTGAGGTATTGGCAAAATAGCTGTGGGATAGGTGAGGTAGAGGCAGAATAGGTATGGGGAAGGTGAAGTACAGGCAGTATAGGTATGGGAGAGGTAGAGGCAAGATCGGTTTGGGAAAGGCAAAGTAGCAGCATGATAGGAGTTTTGCAGGTAAGGTAGTAGCAGAATAGGTGTGACTTAGGTGAGATAGAGGCAGGATTGGTGTGAGATAGGTGTGGTAGCAGCAGAATAGGTGTGACATAGGTGAGGTAGAGGCAGGATAGGTGTGGGGAAGGTGTAGTACAGGCAGTAGAGAAATGGGAGAGATAGAGGAAGTATCGGTGTGTGGGAAAGGTGATGTAGAAGCAGGATATGAGTTTTATAGGTGAGGTAGCAGTAAGATAGGTGATGGGTGTGGGATAGGTGAGGTAAAGAGGCAGGATAGGTATATGGAAGATGAAGTAGAGGCAGAATAGGTATGGTAGAGGCAGGATTGGTGTGGGAGAGGCAAAGTAGCATCAGGATAAGAGTTCTATAGGCAAGGTAGGGGCAGAATAGATGTGACATAGGCGAGGTAGAAGCAAGATCGGTGAGATAGTGGCAGGATGGTGTGTGGGAAAGGTTCTGTCAAGCCCTACCCTGGCTCCCCCTTCATTTCAGAATCTTCTTCAAACTGCTCATCCTTACCTATAAAGCCCTCTCTATCTCCGCCGCTCCATATCTCTCCAATCTCCTCTCCACTCATACTCCTTCTCGCCTTCTACGGTCTTCCAATGATCGCCGCCTCACCCTCCCATCTGGTCACCACCTCTTATTCCCAGTGATATAGAGGCAGGATAGGTGTGGAGAAGACGAAGTAATAGCGGAATAGGAGTTTTATAGTTGAGGTAGCAGCATCATAGGCGTGACATAGGTGAGGTAGAGACTGAATCGGTGTGGGATAGGTGAGGTAGCAGCAGAACAGGTGTGACATTGGTGAGGTAGAGGCAGGATATGTGTGGGAAAGGTAAGGTAGAGGCAGAATAGGTGTGGGATAGGTGAGGTAGAGGCAGGACCGGGGCGGAATAGGTGAGGTAGAGACGTGTGGGGAAGGTGATGTACAGGCAGTATGGGAGAGGTAGAGGCAGGATCGCTGTGGGAAAGGGGAAGTAGCAGTAGGATAGGAGTTTTATAGGTGAGGTAGCGGCAGGATCTGTTTGGGATAGGTGAGCTAGAGGCAGAATAGATGTGGGGAAGGTGAAGTAGCAGCAGGACAGGAGTTTTATAGGCAGTGTAGCGGCAGAATAGGTGTGGGATAGGTGAGCTAGAGGTAGGACAGATGTGGGGAAGGTGAAGTTATGGCAGGGTGTGGATCCACTATTTATTTCCTGGGCACATGCCAAGACAAGGTACCTTGGGAAGGACAGATAATGACTCAAAATGGTCCTGGGGAAGGAGGAGCATCCAGAGCTCAACAGGGAAAACTAGGCAGATAAATCTTAAAGCCCTAGGATTAGATCACTTACACCTGACAGATTGGTGGTAATGTAACCCCAGCTGCCCTCATAGTTTTATATAATGAGGGGAGCCGATCCCTAAATTACTCTATACTAACAATGTTAGAAACATTTACTGACAGTCAATATATTTTACTGATGCTGTTTTTACTTTTCCAAATGATATAACTAAATAAGAAAGGGGTCCCGGAGATGAAGAAGAAGAGGCAACTCTCTATATTGAGAAAACAACTGTGTGCTGAAAGTTATCGGTAATTTAGATCCTGTCATGTTCTTTTACTGATTTCTATTTTTATCTACACTCATTTTCTACCGACTTGAAGTAAATTTACTGACGTTTGGCAGCCATAATAGAATTGGTTCTAGAATAAAACATAAAATGATGGCTCTACAATAATTACTTCCTGCATTTTGTTAGAGACAAAGAATACAATTAGTTACAACAGTTAATGGAAGCTGTGTCGTCCAGCTCGGTGCTATCAACACATACATGTATATGTATAGCACACGCTGTGCAGCTGCTTGTTTAGCACATGTTGCTCTGGTGTTTATGTGGAGTTTGTTATCCCTGCATAGAAATAACATCCGTGTTTTATGTGTTTGCCCTGGACTCGGGTTTTATTGGTTTGTCTTGGCCGTGACTTGTGCTCAGGCTCCAGAGCTGGCAGCTCCAGTAGATGATTCATTTACAAATGATAATGCTTTTAAAGCCAGCGTAGGTGTTCACAACCAGAAGATTCAGTATCATCTGTAATTATATAACACATACACTTCACCTATGTGTGTATACCTAGATGGATGCCATACATGGGAAATATAAGTTATGTTGATTGTTCATTTGATATGTAACTTGACCAAAATAGGAAATAAATAGCCTGAAGTGGGAACTTATATTTTCTGTCTCTCCAAATTGTCTTCCTCTAGAATGTAAGCTCTTGCGGGCAGAGTCCTCTCTGTCTATTGTCCTATGTCTGTCTACTGTCTGACTCTCTCTTACAGTCTGTCATGTCTTTTGCTGCACTCTGTGAGAGCTCCCATAGGATTACTCCCACTCATATGTGCTACTTATGTGTATTACCTCACCTATTTGTTACTTGCTTCTGTGTTCGGTGCTGTGGAATTGTGGGCCTTATAAATAGATAAATAATAATAATGTGCCTATTACTCATTTCCCATGATGCAACGTCATCCCCTCAGATGGCTGTTTCATCATGGGACCAGACATTGATGACTGGGTGGGCATGACAGGTAATGGGTAAATGATGCAGTCACTTCAGGGTCATAGCGTGTGCTCAAGACACCTGCCAGCCAATCCGTTGGGCTCTGTGTAGGCACTAATCAAAAATAAAGAAATACCCTGGTTAAATTTAATTATGAAATAAATGTATTCATTTTTTAACTAATTTTGCATATATGTATCAAGTTTCACTCTTCAGTTTAATACAATGTTCAGGGAATTTAGAGGGGAGATGGCTGGAGGGAGAGTCAATGCTTTTAATCCTCTAGCAATGCTCCTTGTACACAGATCATGTTCCCATTGCTGATGTGTTCTGCCCCGGGCACATACAGGATTGGTTCCATTGCCGATACAGCACATGCACACGTGCATGAAAATGCATACATGCCTAAGGACACATGCATGAAGCTGTAGTAGGTATGATAAACAAGTTAACCCGTGCATGATACTCATGCATTCTAGTCAAATCAAGCTACTTAAGGTGTTAAAAAGGTTCTTGTCATCTTCATCGCCACACACGCACGCCGCTAGGCTTTTATATATTAGATAATGCTAAGAATTTAGTAGGTCAGTGTAGTATATAACTCTGCCCAGCAGGTGGCGCTGCAGCTTGAGCACTCTGTCACCCGGTAGTTTTTTCCACACACACACACACACACACACACACACTAACATAGCATGTGTGTTCATGAGGTAAAATTACCTCACGAAAATGAGTTTGAGCCCTCAACTCGTAAATTTAGCCTTTACTACCCCTCCCACAGGGGGAAGGGGGGATGATGGAAGTTAACTGACTTCACTATTATATTTTTTTTGTCAAATAATGTCAGTATACTAAATTTCAGGTCAATTGTATGAGCCCTTTCTGAGAAAATACACACACACACACACACACACACACACACACACACGCCGCTAGGCTTTTATATATTAGATGCCTAAAAACACAAAAAATAAATTGTAGTGTGTATGACACACACTTTAGGACATATACAGGAAGACCTAGTGGCTATGACACACGCATGAAGATGTGTGTATTTTTACTCACTACGTTTTTCCTCTTCCTTCATCACACTGCTCTCGCCGCTATCATCACACTGTGCCCTGAGGTAAGAGAGAACAGTGTTACAGGCCTATAGATTTCTAAGAGTTTGAATGAGTTTGCAAAAGGAGGGAGTGGTCAACGGTATCGAAGACAGAGAAATCAAGAAGGATAAAACTGGAGAAGTGTCCTTTAGATTTAGCGAAGAGAAGGTCATTGGTGACCTTGGTAATGGCAGTTTTGGTGGAGGGGCCAAGGAGTGAGTGAGAAGAGAGAAAGGGGGTGAGATGGTTGTAAACAACCCATTCGAGAAATTTGGAGGCAAAAGGAAGGTGGGAAATAGGGCGATAATTCAAGAGAGGCAGGGTCAAGCAATGGTTTCTTGAGAAACAAGAGCATGTTTAGAGGAGGAGGAAAAGATTTCAGAGGAGAGAAATAGGTTGAGGAGGTGGGCAAAGCGGAGCAGGCCTAGAGAGAGAGAGAGATCAGGTGATGTGGGAGGGGATAGGGTTCTGTGGGCAGGTGGAGGGGGTAAGGAGGAGAGAAGTGTGTGGACTTCATCTGAAGATACCAGAGAGAAGGAAAAGGAGGAGGGTGGGCTAATGTGACAGGATTGACCACCAATGCCACCCTGTCCCTTGTGTTGCTGGGGACCGGTTGGGCTTGCCTTGTCACTGTCCCCTTTCTTTCTCTCAGCCATTCTATTAACCGCAGTAGGAGGGTCTTAAGCTGCTGCCACCACTGGACTCCTTAGCGGCATTCAGAACCATGTCCTTCTGGGTAACAGTCGCTACTAGTGTACCCTCTCACAGGGCACTTGGGCTGGTACCCCTGAACTCTTCCTGTAGATCAGGGTTGCTGTGAATGTTTTTCCCCCTGACCTAACACACTGGCCACAGCTGCTGGGTACTGGGCAGATCGGTGGTACTAGACGCTGGGTCCAAACCTCAGAACAGCCGGATAACAGATTAGAGTTGGGTCTAATGTGCAGGTCACAGGAATTACAGCAGGGAAGTAGTCTTCAAACAGGCTTTTAAAGCAGTGTTTATCAATGTTTATTCGCTCAAGTGTCCTAATAAGGACAGTTTACATTAGTGTAGGGTACTAGTGATCAGAAGGTCAGATGGAACAATAATACATTTCAGAGCAAAGCAGGTCTGTTTTTAAACAGTTTTCGGAGAATAGCTTGGCAGGAGGTAATCCGGTCTCCTACCCCTTTTACCAATCTGGACAGAATCATGCAGCCTGCACGTGATTCAGCCCAGAGAGGTTAACAACTTTTAATATTAAAGCTAGTGGCGGGGGGAGTTTACTCCCCCCCTGTCCAGGAAGAAGGGGCTCAGCCCACTCTTCTCCCTTGTGGTGGTTGGTCTGAGACGAGGGATTTATATCTCTTTTAAACCTCCCACCTAAACTACTTCCAGCGACCCTGTACCGAGATCTGGCTCTCACTCCTGGTCGAAAAGAGTACCAGGGGAGAGCAGCCAGATCCCAGGGTAGCAGTCCTTGGATCTATTTGATTCCACGAGGTTGGTGTGGAAGACCCTTCGTCAGGCACTGAAGCTGGCTGCTGGGGGGGAGGGATCAGGACTGCCACTGCAGCACGCGCTGCACCACCAGGGGCCGGGTAACTATTTTTATTTATTAAACACATCTACACATACATCTTACATCTTACTCCTAGCACCGGAGTTTTACCCCTTATATGCTGTGTCGCAGCACACACTTTTAAAAGTTTTTATTTAATTAAATGCATTTTACAAATTTGCTGATGCACGCGGTGCTTTAACCCCTCCAGTGCCAGGTATTAACCCTCCCGGCACCGGAGCTCCATTTCAAGATGCATGTGCAGTGGCCGGTCACTCGGGACCCGACCATACTTAGCAAGTGTGGAGGAAGGGAAGGAGATAGCGTCCACAGAGGAGGGTGGGAGGGAGAAAAAGTGGGTAGGGAGGGAGGAGAGGGTGAAGTATTTACTCAATTTTGGAGGTGAAGTGGGTAGCAAAGTCGATAGCAGAGAGCGAGGAGGGGAGTGGGGAAGGGGAGAGGAGGGAGTTGAAGATGCTAAAAAGGCGATGGGTGTTGGATGATTGGGAGGAAATAAGAGCCTTAAAGAAGGGTGATAGGGTGAACTGTAAGAGGCAAGTATGAACTTCAAGTGAATGAAGTTAGCATGAGTGTTTGACTTTCTCCAGAGCCGTTATGTACTGCGGGAGCATTTGTGAAGATAGTGGGTAAGTTTTGAGTTGTTGAGGTGGGGACCAAGGAAGCTTGATGATGACAGCCGAGCCGACATAGTCAAGTGCGATGGTGAGGGTGTAATTATAGAAGGAGAGGGCCTCTTTGTCTTCTGGCAAGAAAAAGTGGTTATGGGAGAGAGGAGTGACATAGAGGGATGAGGAGAATGTGGCAGGATCAATGGGGTCAGGATTATGCATGGTGAGAGTACCTTAGGGGATGGGGAAGGTGAGAGGTGTGGAGAGATGCTAAAAGGGAGGAGATGGTGGTCAGAAAGAGAAAAAGGTGAACTGGAGAGGTTGGACACAGTACCGAGGTGTGAAAAGACCAGATCAAAGAGTGGCCACTGCCTTGGGAGGGAGAGGAGGCCCATTGAGATAGACTGTGAGAGAAGGAGAGGGAAAGAAGTTTGGAAGAATTGTATATATGTATATACCGACATTATATATACAATATATATATATATATATATATATATATATATATATATATATATATACATACATATATATATATATATATATATATACATATATAGTATAATACTGTATGTAATAATTCGGAGAGGTGTACCACAAGCCAGAGTTATAGTCACCAAGTGGGTATAGACACTCAGATACTATTGGTGAATCAGTAAGAAAAAGAACACTTTGGAACACGGACACCAAGCTAATATATTATGCGTACCAGATATAAAAACTTGTAGGCTTATCATCATCATCATCATCATCATTTATTTATATAGCGCCACTGACTCCGCAGCGCTGTACAGAGAACTCATTCACATCTGTCCCTGCCCCATTGGAGCTTACAGTCTAAATTCCCTAATATAGGCTCTAATTCCCCTTCAGAATGGTAGGATGCTTCACTCAGCACTTGGGGGGTCCAAAACTGGCACTTCATATACCCTCAATAATAGCCCATAGATGTACAAGCCCAGCTCCACAGGGCAGTTGGTAATAGCGGCTAATTTAATCCTGGACTCAAATGTGGACAGGCAACCCCAGCTGGTCTTACACTGGGTATATGAATGTAGACAAGTCCCCAGCTGTTCTTACACTGGTTATGTCTACATTTATATACCCAGTATACTTATTTGTGTACTCATTTGTGTACTCATGTGTACTCATTTACAGAAAAAGTCAGTCTACAGGAGAGCAGGAGCACCAACCAGCTGCTGGCACCAGTCATGATGATACTAGTCCTTCTACGTTATCTACTAAAGGCTATGCTCATGGGCATAGTGGGTTTAAGTCATACTGACACACACACACACACATACACACAGTCTGCCTCACACCTCTGGGGTCATGAGTTCAATTCCCAACCATGACCTTATCTATGTGGAATTTCTATGTTCTCCCCGCGTTTGCGTGGGTTTCATCCAGGTGTTCCAGTTTCCTCCCACACGTTAAAAACATACTAGTAGGTTAATTGGCTGCTATCAAAATTGACACTGGTCTCTCTCTGTCTGTCTGTGTGTGTGCATTTTATGGAATATAGACTGTAAGCTCCAATGCGGCAGGGACTGATGTGAATGAGTTCTCTGTACAGCGCTGCAAAATCAGTGGCGCTACCTAAATAAATGATGATGATGATGATTATATTAATATACTATCCCTACCCCCCCCGGCACTTACCTGCCTCAACCCGCACGCGCTGTCAGTTTTTTCACACATGGGACAGCACCGGTCACATGGTGCGCGTCCCATGTGACACAAACAGAGGCGCACATACATAGTGAAAGGGAGGGAGGGGGGATGGATCGTTAGGATCCGCGGCCAATTGAAGAAGGTGGCTGGTCCGGGGGAAGGACCAGCCACCAAGTACAAACTATAGGGTGTAGGACCTGGCGGCTCAAAATAATATTTTTTTGTTTAGCCCGGGGGGGGGGGGGGGGGGGGGGCATGTGTCCCCCGGCCCAGCCCGCCCCTGGACATCAGACACAGACAACTTAAAATTAAACTGTGCTTTATTATTTGCGTCACAATAAAAAGCAATACTTCATCAGGATGACACCAGTAAACAAAGTGACGTTGCTTACACCTCTTAGTGACCCTACTGTTAAGCTAAACATATTGGGCCTGATTCATTAAGCAAAAGTAACAAAGTAAGGCAAATACATGTTGCATTGGAGGGGGAAGTCAATTTAAAATGTGATGGCAAATTTATAGTTGGGGTAGGGCATGTCCTAGATCAACTTTACATTTCAGTGTACAAATAAGCTATCAAGTATTTCTGTGTTACAAGAAAAAACACGCAAAATAATAAACTAATTTGCACTCCTTATATTGCAACATGGTTTTGTTCAGAAAACTTGAGTAGAATAACTTACTCAATTTTTTGCTTAACTTTCCTTAATGAATCAGGCCCAGTATGACTCTCTACTGACTGGCTAGTTCTTCCAGCATCAGTCACAAACACGGCCATAATGAGGGCAGTGCGGCCAATGCGATCTCCCAGGGCGCAAGGCTGAGGAGGGGGGGGGGATGTTTGATTACTTCCTGTGCTCAAAATATACATATTTATCAACTGTGAATGATATTTTACCAATTTTAGGACTGATTGGGTGTAGGGTGGCCTCAAGTATTCACTCACTAATTAATAAATGTGGGCGCTATTAATTCAATATCAGGGCTTGGTGCATGGAAATAGACATATTTATTAAATGTAAATGCAAGAAATTAAATTTTAGGACTGGTTGGGAGTAGGACTTGGAAAGAGCTAGGCACACACCCATAGTAGGATGGCTAGGAGTTCACTGCCATTGGGAGGAATCATCTACACCAGTGGTTCCCAAACGTTTGCAGTTCGCGGCACCCTTAGAGTCTCCAAATTTTTTCAAGGCACCCCTCCAAAATAATTACTGAGCAGTCCTGTTTTAGAAGTAGTTGGGTCAAAAAATTGTAATAAGTATTTAGGTCACGACAGATATACTTATTTAGTTGTATGCAAAAATGCCCCTCTGCATCCAGGCACACTGCCCCCTCTGCAACCAGGCACACTGCCCCCTCTGCATCCAGGCACACTGCCCTCTCTCACGTTGCCCCCTCTGCCCTCTGTCCCCTCCTCTGCCCTCTCTCACACTGTCACCCTCCTCTGCCCTCTCTCACGCTGTCACCCTCCTCTGCCCTCTCTCACACTGTCACTCTCCTCTCCCCTCTCTCACGCTGTCACCCTCCTCTGTCCTCTCTCACGCTGTCCCCCTCCTCTGCCATCTGTCCCCCTCCTCTGCCATCTGCCCTCCTCCTCTGCTCTCTGTCCCCCCTCCTCTGCCATCTGTCCCCCTCCTTTGCCATCTGCCCTCCTCCTCTGCCATCTGTCCCCCTCCTCTGCCATCTGTCCCCCTCCTCTGCCACCTGCCCTCCTCCTCTGCTCTCTGTCCCCCTCCTCTGCCATCTGTCCCCCTCCTCTGCCATCTGCCCTCCTCCTCTGCTCTCTGTCCCCCTCCTCTGCTCTCTGTCCCCCTCCTCTGCCATCCGTCCTCCTCCTTTGCCATTCGCCCTCCTCCTCTGCCATCTGTCCTCCTCCTCTGCCATCTGTCCCCCTCCTCTGCTCTCTGTCCCCCTCCTCTGCTCTCTGTCCCCCACCTCTGCTCTCTGTCCCCCTTCTCTGCCATCTGTCCCCCACCTCTGCCATCTGTCCCCCTCCTCTGCCATCTGCCCTCCTCCTCTGCCATCTGTCCTCCTCCTCTGCTCTCTGTCTCCCTCCTCTGCCATCTGTCCCCCTCCTCTGCCATCTGTCCCCCTCCTCTGCCATCTGCCCTCCTCCTCTGCTCTCTGTCCCCCTCCTCTGCCATCTTTCCTTCTCCTCCTCTGCCATCTGTCCCCCTCCTCTGCCATCTGTCCCCCTCCTCTGCCATCTGCCCTCCTCCTCTGCTCTCTGTCCCCCTCCTCTGCCATCTGTCCCCCTCCTCTGCCATCTGCCCTCCTCCTCTGCCATCTGTCCTCCTCCTCTGCTCTCTGTCCCCCTCCTCTGCCATCTGTCCCCCTCCTCTGCCATCTGCCCTCCTCCTCTGCCATCTGTCCCCCTCCTCTGCCATCTTTCCCCCTCCTCCTCTGCCATCTGTCCCCCTCCTCTGCCATCTGTCCCCCTCCTCTGCCATCTGCCCTCCTCCTCTGCTCTCTGTCCCCCTCCTCTGCCATCTGTCCCCCTCCTCTGCCATCTGCCCTCCTCCTCTGCTCTCTGTCCCCCTCCTCTGCCATCTGTCCCCCTCCTCCTCTGCCATCTGTCCCCCTCCTCTGCCATCCGCCCTCCTCCTCTGCCATCTGTCCTCCTCCTCTGCCATCTGTCCCCCTCCTCTGCCATCTGTCCCCCTCCTCTGCCATCTGCCCTCCTCCTCTGCTCTCTGTCCCCCTCCTCTGCCATCTTTCCCCCTCCTCCTCTGCTCTCTGTCCCCCTCCTCTGCCATCTGCCCCCCTCCTCTGCCATCTGCCCTCCTCCTCTGCTCTCTGTCCCCCTCCTCTGCCATATGTCCCCCTCCTCCTCTGCCATCTGCCCTCCTCCTCTGCTCTCTGTCCCCCTCCTCTGCCATCTGCCCCCCTCCTCTGCCATCTGCCCTCCTCCTCTGCCATCTGTCCCCCTCCTCTGCCATCTTTCCCCCTCCTCCTCTGCCATCTGTCCCCCTCCTCTGCCATCTGCCCTCCTCCTCTGCTCTCTGTCCCCCTCCTCTGCCATCTGTCCCCCTCCTCTGCCATCTGCCCTCCTCCTCTGCCATCTGTCCCCCTCCTCTGCCATCTTTCCCCCTCCTCCTCTGCCATCTGTCCCACTCCTCTGCCATCTGTCCCCCTCCTCTGCCATCTGCCCTCCTCCTCTGCTCTCTGTCCCCCTCCTCTGCCATCTGTCCCCCTCCTCTGCCATCTGCCCTCCTCCTCTGCTCTCTGTCCCCCTCCTCTGCCATCTGTCCCCCTCCTCCTCTGCCATCTGTCCCCCTCCTCTGCCATCCGCCCTCCTCCTCTGCCATCTGTCCTCCTCCTCTGCCATCTGTCCCCCTCCTCTGCCATCTGTCCCCCTCCTCTGCCATCTGCCCTCCTCCTCTGCTCTCTGTCCCCCTCCTCCTCTGCTCTCTGTCCCCCTCCTCTGCCATCTGCCCCCCTCCTCTGCCATCTGCCCTCCTCCTCTGCTCTCTGTCCCCCTCCTCTGCCATCTGTCCCCCTCCTCCTCTGCCATCTGCCCTCCTCCTCTGCTCTCTGTCCCCCTCCTCTGACATCTGCCCCCCTCCTCTGCCATCTGCCCTCCTCCTCTGCCCCGCGCCAGACGCCAGCCCTAGAAAAAAGAAAACAAACAGAAACTTACCAATCCGCCCGGCGCTAGGACCCTGCAGCCTCCTCTCTCGCGCAGCTGTCACAGACGTCATTCAGTGACAGCTGCTGCGGGAGTGAGGAGGCTGCAGGGTCCCGGCGCCGCGCGGATTGGTAAGTTTCTGTTTGTTTTCTTTTTTCTAGGGCTGGCCGGCGGCACCCCAGTGACAGCGCCGCGGCACCCCTGGGAGCCGCGGCGCACACTTTGGGAACCGCCGATCTACACTCACAAAGGTTTTTTTAGATAATTCAGTTAATGAGATAGATAAAGTCAAACTTAATATGCAGCTTAAATTACCTACAGAAGAATTGAGGGCCCTTAACAATTTGGACATGAACAATGACACCGTTATCCTCCCCGCTGATAAAGGCAGAAGGAGGGCCATAAATGATACCACGAAATATAAACTGAAAATATATAGGCAATTATGTGTATACTAACTTAATTACAATTGTCCAGGCACTACATAATCTGTTTCGTCTTATTAATAGACAATGATGTTATTTCTCTAGTTAAGCCCCTCTCTAGTCAAACCCCTCTGTATGTATTTACCAAATGTTACCTCGGAGACCATACACCTCACTCAGACTCAGCAGTGCCCCAGAGTGATGTCAGATAGAGAAGCACTCAGAAGGAGATATTTAGCTACCTGCTGAAAAATGTAATTAAGTTTAAACATTTTAGTAATTTCTGGTATATGTATAGTTAATTAATTGCAAGTATATATTATTATTAATATTATTATTATACATTACATCTTGCTCAGTGTTATTACTGGCCATAACACTTATTGCTAGACATTACTACTCCCCATATTACATGTTGCTGGCCATTATTACTGGCCATATTACACCTTAAAGGGTTTATTACTGGCCATATTACATCTTGCTTGGAATTATTACTGGTTATATTACACCTTGTTGGGCATTATTACTGGCCATATATGTGCCAACAAGTCTGTATATAGGACAATAGTTAAAGTTAATGTCAGGTAGATGTGGCATTAATTCCATATCCAGGACAATAGTCCAAAGCTAAGGTATAGGTCAGGAATAAGAGAAGTGTAGTTTATATTTACTCGTAAATATACAATGAACTAACGGCAGATCTTCCACCACTGAAGAAGTGGGTGGGTGGGCAATGCACTTGGTGTTATATACTAAATAGGGACAGATCCAGATAATCATACGCTGGATGCAAACCAAGAGAAGTGGTTTTGTGCAGAATAAGAAAAGATTGTAAGCTCTGCGAATAACACAAAATAAAGAACTAAATGTTGAGTCGGTCAATATTAAGTTTTGACTTTACCATAAACAAATGACGTGAACAAATCTTTTAGAGGTGAGATGCTATGTGGAAACCGCTGTCAGGTCAATATCAATGCAAGGTAATTTTTTTAACTGTAGAACCGTGTTGTACAAATATTCAAACTGTAATGAAGGATTCACATGTAACCTTGACTTGACCTTGGTTCGTTATCACTCCCGCCTCTGGCATATTCATGTAGATCGGAAGCTCTTTGGACCACGGAGGATTACATGTCCCTGTTACAGTTTACAGAGGATTGTGTACTTTGGCATGGCGCCATGAGAATACTAAATGCATACCTCAGAGTGTTGTAATGAGCAGAGCTTAAGGGTTGAGGTGTTACAGACATTCCAAAGACCATTTTCTCCTTCCAAGATATGCAGCCGCTTTATGCCAGCGAAGAGGGGCAGGAAGCTGGGTCAATGCACAGGATGGTAGGAAATGAAGCCTAGATAGTAAGCTTTTGGGAGCACACTCTTTATTTCTTTTAAGTCTTACCTTATAAGATCTTAAGAAATTTCATGTACTGCTATACATAGTGAAATATGTTGGCCTAAATATAAGTATAATAGCACAAAGGAACATCTGAGTTTTATCTATTGCCTGTATTTTTAAAAACGTTTTGTACTATTTTAGGGCAACACCACATTATCAGGTTGTTGCTAAGGCTGAGAGTGCAGTATTATTACTCTGATAGTGATGGAAAAATAGAAGGGATCATGCCTCCTGAATTACCAATATACTTCAAGGGTCACTTTCCTACATGCACTCAACCAAGTGTCCTAGCATCCTCAGAAATGAATGAAGATATTATGGGATAGTGGTTTGCATATTGCTGGGGTCACAGGTGAATATTTGAGAAGATTTTGGGATCTATGTTAATGCTATCAGTAAAACAAGTAGAAAGCGCTGTCAGTAATCCAGGTAGATAACGCTATCAGTAATTGTGGCTGAATCACTTATAAATAACTTATATGTGGCTGGATCATGTAGAAATAAATTATTGTAGACATTTATTTTAATAAGGGGTGCAGGGCACCGCTGTATATCATTGCATGCAAATGTACTGATTTTTTTTTATATTGTATTGTACGTCTGGAAATGTATTTATTTCGGAGACAGGGTCAGGGGAGGAAATTGGATTTTCGTAACTCTTCTAAAGGAATCCTCCTGCTAAATAATTCTTTTCATGTGTGGTGACCAACATGTCTTTTTAGCCTGAAAGCATAGCAGTGAGTCGTTACCTGTTAGCCTACATTGTTAACGGTGAACACTCTGAACAATGTGATTTAGGATATGACAGATAGGCATAAATTTTGTTAACTTTGCATTGCATTTAAAGCCACGTTTGGAGAACATATTGCATCCTGATACTAATATCTGATATAACATCTCAGTCTTTGCGGAGCCATCTAGGATCAGGGGGAGTTGTTACCCCCTGCTAACGTGTGTCAGAATGTGTATAAAACAAGTACTGTTTGACCATGTAAGGTATCATTATTCCTTCTGTATTTTCTTTTCTTTATATCACTAGTACCTCAAACTAGCATGTAACTGTCCTTATTAGGACTTCCTGAGCTAATAAACATCACTGTTTAAGGAACCTGCTTTGATGCATACTTACCTGCTGTAATTCCTGTAACCTACAGATTAGACCAATCTAATCCGTAATCCAGCTGTTCTGAGGTTGGGAACTAGCTGTCAGGCGCCGTCCCCGTGCTGTGTCTGCTGCTTCTGCCGACGGGTAGCCTACCAGTCCTTTAAGGATGTCTTTTCCAAGCAAAGATCGGAGATTCTTCCACCCCATCGCCCTTGGGACTGTCGAATTGATTTAATTGCGGGAAAACAGATTCCACGTGATAGGACTTATCTCTTATCTTTGCCGGAGACTCAAGCCATGTCACAATATATCTCCAAAAACCTATCCCGAGGTTTGATCAGGAAATCATCTTCTCCTGCTGGAGCAGTGTTCTTTTTCGTCAAAAAGAAGGACGGGTCTCAACGTCCCTGCATCGACTACCAACAATTAAACAAGATTACCATCAAAAACCGCTATCTTTTGCCCCTTATTTCTGATCTTTTTGATAGGATCAGTGGAGCGCAAGTCTTCACCAAACTGGATCTCCGAGGGGCATATAATCTTGTACGAATCCGTCAAGGAGACGAGTGGAAGACAGCGTTCAACACGGATGAAAAAGAAAGACTGAACCATGTATTTTACTTTAACTGTTCAGCTGGTTTCTAAACATACTGACTGGTGTTTCATTTTCATGTATAAAGATAAAGTAAACTTGCTCACCATTTCTAACCCGCTTTGACACTTTGAATATCTTGTCATGCCCTTCGGGCTTAGTAACGCTCCTGCTGTCTTCCAATCTTTTGTTAATGAGGTCTTCCAAGATCTTCTATATCACTTGGTTGTTGTCTACTTGGACGACATTTTGATTTTTTTCCCGAGACATCATCTCCCATCGCTCTCACGTTAAAGAGGTCTTATCCCATCAACTTTTTTGCAAATTAGAAAAGTGTATTTTCGAGGTCGATCAACTCCCTTTCCTTGGGTATATTGTATCAGACTCTGGACTACGAATGGATCCAAAGAAGGTGTCTTCCATTACTAGTTGGCCTCCTCCTCAAGGCACCAAGGCCATTCAAAGATTTATTGGATTCGCCAACTACTACAGGCAGTTCATTAAGTACTTCTCTTCCATTATTGCTCCTATAACTGCTCTGATGCGAAAGTCATCCAATCCCAGAAGCTGGCCTCCCGATGCTCTGAAGGCCTTCAACCTCCTGAAACAAGCATTCTCGTCTGCCCCAGTCCTTTCCCAACCAGACCAATTAGAACCCTTTTTTCTGGAAGTTGATGCTTCCGCCGTTGGTATTGGTGCTGTGCTATTCCAGAAATCCAAACTTGGCGTGCATCTCCCCTGCGGGTTCTTCTCTAAAAAGTTTTTGTCTCACGAAAAGAACTACGGCATTGGCGACAAAGAGCTTCTCGCTATCAAGGCAGCCCTGGAAGAGTGGCGGCATCTCTTAGAAGGCTCTCATCATCCAGTGACAGTCTTAACAGACCATAAAAACCTGCTTTATATCAGTGAAGCTCGGTGTCTCAACCCATGCCAGGCTTGGTGGGCATCTTTCTTTACACACTTTGATTTAATCCTGACCTATCATTCTGGGTCCAAAAACATTCGAGCAGACGCCCTGTCCCGATCCTTTGATAACACCGACCTTTGCACTTCCTTGGAGCCTCTGCCTATCCTAACACCCACCGAATTATTGCTCTTACCAACACCCCCTAGGGGATGTTCCTTCCTGGAGACTAATTTACGAGCCAAGGCATTACGATGGGCACACTCCTCCAAATTAGCTGAGCATGCTGGAGTAAAGAAGACTTATGAATTTCTACGTCAACGCTTTTGGTGGCCTGCACTGCATACTGACGTACGGAGATTTGTGGCCTCCTGTGCCACTTGTGCTCGTTGTAAAAACCCCAGGTTGGCTCCACCAGGCCTTCTGCAACCCCTCCCTATTCCAGACCTTCCTTGGCAAAGTATATCCATGGACTTCATTACTGATCTTCCCTCTAGCAATGGTTTTACTACCATTTGGGTTGTCGTTGACAGATTTTCTAAAATGGCCCACTTCGTACCCTTGACCTTTCTTCCGTCTGCTTCACAGCTTGCCCTTATCTTTATAAAGGAGATTTTTAGGCTTCATGGCTGCCCCTGTGAAATTATCTCGGACCTCGGGGTTCAGTTCGTTTCACAATTCTGGAGGGCTTTTTGCAAAACACTTGGTTCTGACCTCAAGTACTCGTGCGGCTATCATCCACAAACTAATGGCCAAACTGAGCGAGTTAACAAGGACCTTGAAGTCTTTCTACGATGCTTCTCTTCAACCAATCAAACGGAATGGTCTAACCTCCTACCGTGGGCAGAATTCTCCCATAATTTTCATCATCGTGAATCTTCCGGTTCCACTCCATTCTCTATTGTCTATGGAACCAAACCCACCCTCCCTGAATTCTCCAGTCATGTTCCTTCTCCAGTTCCGGTTGTTGATGGCTTAATGCGGAACTTTTCTCAGATTTGGTCGGCTACCAAAACCAAGCTTCAGGAGACTTCCCAACGCTACAAGCAAGCTGCGGATCGTCATCGAAGGCTTATTCCTCTGTTTCAGGTTCACGACAAAGTATGGTTGTCTACACGTAACCTAAAATTGCGGGTACCTTCTCAAAAATTGGCTCCCCGTTATATCGATCCCTTGTCCATAACTCATGTTATCAACTCAGTGACCTATAGGCTCCGTTTACCTGCTTCCCTGAAGATCCACAATGTCTTTCACGTTTCTCTTCTCAAACTACTCAATAAATTCCATCGTCAGCCTCATCATCCTGCTCCTATCCGGACTTCTACTGGTGAAGAATTTGAAGTGAGTCGCATCCTGGATTTCGTGTTCTCCATGGACGACACCAATTCTTGGTCCACTGGAGGGGATTCGGTCCAGAAGAGAGATCCTGAGTAGAGAAAGAGGACCTTCACGCTCCACGTCTACTAAAACAATTCCTTGAGGGAAGATCAATCAAACAAAGAAGGGGAGGAGGTACTGTGAGGTGCCGTCCCCGTGCTGTGTCCGTCACACAGGGACGGACGCCTGCTTCTGGCGGCAGCAGCGGGACGCTTCTCACTGATTCCGGCGGTGGTGTTCAGCGTCACCACCGCCAATAGGTAGGCTAGCCCCCTCTCACTATAAATTGTCAGCTCTGGCACCTAGCGGGTGCCAGAGTATTAGTTCCCTAATCTCCAGCGTCCCAGTGTGCTTATATTATTTGTGCTTCCTGTGTATGACCCGGCATGATTCTGACTACCCCTGTTTCCAGTGCTCCTCGTGAATTGACCCAGGCTACGTTTGGCCATTCCTTATCTCCAGCGCTCCTGATATCTGACCCGGCTAAGTTCTTGACCACGATTATGGATTCTCCTACTGGCATCTCCTGATTTCCCGGCTTGACCCGGACTGCCTGACACCTCTTCCATCCTATTGCTTCACTGGTTGCTCCCTCTGAGGACCGCGACCTGCGTGTCTCCCGCAGCAAAGTCCATACTCCCTTGTGGGGGTTCCTGGTGAAGACCTGGGACACGTTAGACTCCGCACCTCTTTGGTGAGTAGTGTTGAAACCAGTAAGCTGAATACCCCTGAGTTTCGTGACACTAGCATTCCAGTGCCAATGCTCTGCCAGCTACCTTGCAGCTCTGACCAGTGTGATAGGCCAGGGGGAACCATCCACAGCAACCCTGATCTAAAGGAAGAGGTCAGTGGTATCAGTCCAGGTGCCCACCAAGGGGTTACACTAGCAGCAAAAGTTACCCAGAAGGAAACGACTCTAGGTGCCGGCGAAGTGGTGGCAGCAGCCCTCCTATTGCGGTTAAAGGGGTGCAATTTAAAGGGGTGCAATTTGGAATATAGAAAGTGGACTATTCTAAGGAGGTCTATGCTGTCACAGATTTCTGATTGCAGTGGTGGGATAACCCCCGATGGGTTTTCGTGCACCAGTCAGGAGATCTGGATTATTCAGGAGAGGAATAACTGCACCCTGGAGAACGCACAGGATGTCCGATTGCTCAAATGTGTCCAGTGTGGACCTTGAGACTCTGTGCAGTGCCAAGGTCATTGATATCAAACAGGGAAGAGATGAGAACGGTACTGAGAGAATGGCACCTACAGCATGGTACCCTGGTGGAGGAAAGTGATGGTGGAAAAGGCCAAGGCGCAGTGGAAAAGCGTGAACTAGACGAACAGCAAAAACCTATTCTCAACAGACAATACCAGCAGAACCGGTCCCTCTGTCCTATGATGAGTGCAGGGGCGCCGAGCTATGGATCCAGCTGGCGGCCTTAGGGGAAAATGCAACTGCAGCTGAGCAGGCACAGTTCATTGAGGCATGGTTCCAAGAGGGAAGGACGCCAGCCATGCAGCCCAGGGGAAAGGCGACCCATAGGGGATCAGGACTGTCATCTTTAACTTGCCCCAAATTTGAGGACACTATAGGAAATATTGATGAGCACCTGAAGGTATTTCAAAGGACCTGCAGGCTACATGCTGTACCCAAAGAGGAATGGGTTAAGCATTTGGTGCCTCTTTTCTACTCTCCACCAATGTGGTGGGGCTCTGGGTATGGGTCTCCCCACTCTTGTGGTTGCACCAATATACTAAGAAGCTGGCGAGTATCTCCCAATGGATTGACGCCAACAAAGAGAGGAGAGACTCCCAAGGATGAGCAAAGACCGGCACGGTGTGTAGGGTACGTATGTGTTGAGTCTCTTCCCCTTTTTTAGGCCACATTCACAACCCCCTATACACAATGAGTTGTCTAGTGGACATTGCTGGCATGTCCCTGTGTCCATCTCTGCCTAGTAATAATCCCTGAATTTGTGTTAGCCCGTGGCCTCCTGTCCTTGTATAAGTCTGTGTCTGGTGTATCCTGGTTTCTCTGTTCATGTGTTGTCCTGTTATTGCTGCTGCAGCCTCTAGCTGTGTAAACCTCAGCTTGCCCTGCTGTAGTGCTGGCGTTCTCTGTGCAATTCAGAGTCTGGGAGGGATCCAATTACATGAGGGCAGCCTAGGGGAGGGCCGGCTGCGAAAGGCTCCAGAGTACATTCGTACTGGCAGGGCTGCCAAGAGGATTTTGGGGCCTTGGTACAGAAACTTTTTGACACCCCCCTCTCCTCAACAGGAGAGTAGTAATGTGGCAAGGCCACATAATGTTGGGGGAGTGGTCAACATGGGGTGTAGCTGCTCTTTTAGACATGACATATTGGGGGACATTAAATTTGACACACACTCATTACACATTTATAAATACCCAGACCTGGGCCCCCCAGACAGTCACGAGTCTGGGTATTTTGTAGCCGCCTTGAAACCACCTTCCCTCTCAGCACCCCAGGTGACAGGGAACTTCATTTAACAGTAACGGTCACAGAGATCAGGGAGCCATACTGGAATGAGGGTTCCCCAGCTATAGAAGACACAGAGAGCCATACAGTACAAAGTGTTCCCCAGCCACTGAGGTCACAGCCAGGGAGCCATACAGGCTAGATGTTATCACAGCCACAGAGGTCACAATCATGAAGCTAAACAGGACAGAGCATCCCCCAGCCACAAAGGTCACAGCCAGGAAGACATACAAGAAAAGGGTTCCCCAGCCAAAGAAGTCACAGCCAGAGAGCCATACAGTACAAAGTATTTTCAGGCCACAGAAGTCACAATTGGGAAGGCATACAAGATTGAGGTTCCCCAGTTATAGAGGTCACAGCCAGGCAGCCACACAGGACAGGGCATCCCCCAGCCAGGAAGACATACAAGAAAAGGAGTCTCCAACCACAAAGATCATAGCCAGGACAGATGGTTCCCCAGTCAAAGAGGTCACGGCCAGAAAGACATACAAGAAAGGGGTTCCTCAGGCACAGAGGTCACAGTCAGTGAGCCATACAGAAAATGGGTGTGCCCCAATCATGATAATCACAGCCAGGGAGCCATTGTGAAAGGGGAGGAAGTTCCTTTGCCATATAGATCACAGTCACGGAGCCATACATGAAAGGGTGGGCAGAAACTTACAGCACGACCCCCTCCTTCTCCCTCTTCAGGCAGATGGTTCTCTCTCTCTAGATCTCTGCTCCGCTTCTGCTGGAACCATGTGGATGCCCCTTCCCTTTCACTGCTCTATATAGTCCGAGACTCCTCCCTGCACTCCAATCACAGAAGTCACGGCCCGAGAGCCATACAGTGCCAACTGTTCCTCAGCCACTGAGATCACAGCAAGGGAGCCATACAGGACAGAGGGTTCCCCAGTCACAGATGTCACAGCCAGCTAGAAACACAGGACAGAAGGTTCCCCAGCTACAGAAGACACTTAGAGCCATACAGTACAAAGTGTTCCCCAGCCACTGAGATCACAGCCAGGGAGCCATACAAGACACAGTGTTTCCCAGCCATGCAGGTCACAGCCAGGGTGCCATTCAGGACAGGTGGTTCCCCAGCCACTGAGGTCACGGCCATAGAGCCTGTCACGGGCACTAGGAGTCTTTACCCAGGGATCACCAGGTGGTAGGCTTACCAGAGCAATGTAGATGGTAATAGGGTACTCTGGTAGCTGGGTGATCACGGAACAGGAAACAGCAGATGATGAGATGCTCAGGAAAGTCTATGACTAGCAGCACTGGTAATATGGAGGTAATAGTACACGAGGAACTGTAGGACAAGGACACGTGAAGGTAGTCAGTGGTCTGCGATAGCAAGTTGTACCACTGCTATCGTGAGGAGGAATGTCCAACAGAAACGAGGAGGTGATGAGAGTCAGCGGTCTGCGGATAGCAAGTGGTACCGCTGTCTGAGTGAAGGAATGGAATCCAAGTGGAGGTATCCGGGGAGTTAGAGGTCTGCGATAGCAAGTTGTACCACTGCTATGTGAGAGGATACTGGAACAGGTGATACTGGAAACAGGGATCAGTGGTCTGCTACTGGCAAGTTGTACCACTGAATATATATGTGAGGAGGTGCACGGGGAGAGACTGCAACACAGGATATACACAGGCACCTTATCCACGATCCACAGTAACATGCACAATATATATAAATGACTGAACAGGTCTGCAAATATAGAAAGTCTCTTGAAGTAGTCCAGCACAAGTTAACACAGTCAATGATGGCAATAGACTCAGCGGATAGCAGACTCCAGAGGAGAACCAACACAGTCCAGCAAGATATGCAATACACCAGCACAGTCAATGAGAAGTATGCATACCGTGGTTCAGAAGCAGGCAGTCAGATAGGAGTGCAGCGATACCTGAGCGGCAGGAGGCCGGCTGGATGAGAAGTCCCAGGATAGCTGAGGCAGCGGTCTAGTAGGTGCAGCGCACAGATAAGTAGACCAACAGGGACATGAATCCACAGGAATCAGTGACACGCGGAACTGGACTCAAGGAGGACCCAGGAGAGTGGAGATGATCCAGCAGAGGAGTAGTTGATGAGATATAAATCCAATGCTGACAGGAGGGTAGACCAGCGGAACACGTGAAGGCGTGGAGAGCGGATCAGCAGGAGATGGGTGATAGCGCGGTCAGCAGCAGCAGGACTCTGCGGTACACGGAGGTAACCAGTAGCAACCAATAGGTGTCAGTAGCGATGGAACACGGGAGAGCAGAGTAGACCAGGAGCTGTTGATCACGGAGAGTAGTGAATGGCAATGAGAGCAGCAGTCTCGAGGAAACACAGGAGAGCTGAGAAGAGACTGCAGTGCACAGGGGCAGCGGATAGGAAACAGCTAACTTGTCACGATGATGAACACAGGCGAGTTGTAGGCTGGAGGCTGTAGTGCACGGAAGCAGCGGATAGACATCAGCTAACAGTCACGATGATGAACACAGGCGAGTTGTAGGCTGGAGGCTGTAGTGCACGGAAGCAGCGGATAAGCATCAGCTAACAGTCACGATAATGAACACAGGCGAGTTGTAGGCTGGAGGCTGTAGTGCACGGAGGCAGCGGATAGGAATCAGCTCACGGACTTGATGAGGAACAGGTGAGTGGATGTAAAGTAAAGGTTGGAGTGCACGGAGGCAGCGGGTAGGAACCAGCAAACAGTCACAGTGAAATATAATAGCGTGATGTGGATTAGAGGACTGTAGTGCACGGAGGCAGCAGATAGGAATCAGCAAACAGTCACAATGATATGTAATAGCGTTGAAGTGGTTTGGAAGACTGTAGTGCACGGAGGCAGCGGATAGGAATCAGCAAACAGTCACGATGATACAGTTGATGGTAGAAGTGGTATGGGAACCACAGTAGTAGAAGTGGTTTGGAAACCACAGAGGTAGAAGTGGTTTGGAAACCACAGGAATCAGCAGCGCTGAACACGAGGAATACAGGAACACCTTCAGAGACTCATAGGTAATGAGACTCCAAGATCAGGCAACGTTGTGTTGACCACAGGTGCTTAATATAGGGAGTGTTGCCTGATCTGCCAATTGAGTTAAAGGGACATACACTGAAGTATAGGAAAGGGCTGCGCATGCGCAGACCCTCAGGATGGAGGACGGCCACGGTTCCTAAATGTCCGGGAAGAGGCACTCACGGTCCGGTGAGTGACAGAGCCATACAGGACAGAGGGTTCCCCAGCCACAGAGATCAGGGAGTCATACTGGAATGAGGGTACCCCAGCTACAGAAGACACAGAGAGCCATACAGTACAAAGTGTTCCCCAGCCACTGGGGTCACAGCCAGGGAGCCATACAGGATAGATGTTATCACAGCCACAAAGGTCACAATCATGAAGCTAAACAGGACAGAGCATCCCCCAGCCACAAAGGTCACATCCAGAGAGCCATACAGTACGAAGTATTTTCAAGCCACAGAAGTCACAACCGGGAAGGCCTACAATATTGAGGTTCCCCAGTTATAGAGGTCACAGCCAGGCAGCTATACATTGCAGAGCATCCTCCATCCACAAAGGTCACAGCCAAGAAGGCATACAAGAAAAGGGTTCCCCAGCCACAGAAGTCACAGCCAGAGAGCCACACAGTACGAAGTATTTTCAAGCCACAGAAGTCACAACCGGGAAGGCCTACAATATTGAGGTTCCCCAGTTATAGAGGTCACAGCCAGGCAGCCATACAGGACAGAGCATCCCCCAGCCACAAAGGTCACAGCCAGGCAGCCATACAGGACAGAGCATCCCCCAGCCACAAAGGTCACAGCCAGGAAGACATACAAGAAAAGGAGTCTCCAACCACAAAGATCATAGCCAGGACAGATGGTTCCCCAGTCAAAGAGGTCACGGCCAGGAAGACATACAAGAAAGGGGTTCCTCAGGCACAGATGTCACGGTCAGTGAGCCATACAGAAAATGGGTGTGCCCCAATCATGATAATCACAGCCAGGGAGCCATTGTGAAAGGGGAGGAAGTTCCTTTGCCATATAGATCACAGTCACGGAGCCATACATGAAAGGGTGGGCAGAAACTTACAGCACGACCCCCTCCTTCTCCCTCTTCAGGCAGATGGTTCTCTCTCTCTAGATCTCTGCTCCGCTTCTGCTGGAACCATGTGGATGCCCCTTCCCTTTCAATGCTCTATATAGTCCGAGACTCCTCCCTGCACTCCAATCACAGAAGTCACGGCCCGAGAGCCATACAGTGCCAACTGTTCCTCAGCCACTGAGATCACAGCAAGGGAGCCATACAGGACAGAGGGTTCCCCAGTCACAGATGTCACAGCCAGGGAGAAACACAGGACAGAAGGTTCCCCAGCTACAGAAGACACTTAGAGCCATACAGTACAAAGTGTTCCCCAGCCACTGAGATCACAGCCAGGGAGCCATACAAGACACAGTGTTTCCCAGCCATGCAGGTCACAGCCAGGGTGCCATTCAGGACAGGTGGTTCCCCAGCCACTGAGGTCACGGCCATAGAGCCATACAGGACAGAGGGTTCCCCAGCCACAGAGATCAGGGAGTCATACTGGAATGAGGGTACCCCAGCTACAGAAGACACAGAGAGCCATACAGTACAAAGTGTTCCCCAGCCACTGAGGTCACAGCCAGGGAGCCATACAGGATAGATGTTATCACAGCCACAAAGGTCACAATCATGAAGCTAAACAGGACAGAGCATCCCCCAGCCACAAAGGTCACATCCAGAGAGCCATACAGTACGAAGTATTTTCAAGCCACAGAAGTCACAACCGGGAAGGCCTACAATATTGAGGTTCCCCAGTTATAGAGGTCACAGCCAGGCAGCTATACATTGCAGAGCATCCTCCATCCACAAAGGTCACAGCCAAGAAGGCATACAAGAAAAGGGTTCCCCAGCCACAGAAGTCACAGCCAGAGAGCCACACAGTATGAAGTATTTTCAAGCCACAGAAGTCACAACCGGGAAGGCCTACAATATTGAGGTTCCCCAGTTATAGAGGTCACAGCCAGGCAGCCATACAGGACAGAGCATCCCCCAGCCACAAAGGTCACAGCCAGGAAGGCATACAAGAAAAGGATTCCCCAGCCACAGAAGTCACAGCCAGAAAGCCATACAGTACAAAGTATTTTCAGGCCACAGAAGTCACAACCGGGAAGGCCTACAAGATTGAGGATCCCCAGTTATAGAGGTCACAGCCAGGCAGCCATAAAGGGCAGAGCATCCTCCATCCATAAAGGTCACAGCCAGGAAGGCATACAAGAAAAGGATTCTCCAGCCACAAAGATCATAGCCAGGACAGATGGTTCCCCAGTCAAAGAGGTCACAGCCAGGAAGGCATACAAGAAAAGGGTTCCCCAGCCAAAGAAGTCACAGCCAGAGAGCCATACAGTATGAAGTATTTTCAAGCCACAGAAGTCACAACCGGGAAGGCCTACAAGATTGAGGTTCCCCAGTTATAGAGGTCACAGCCAGGCAGCCATACAGGACAGAGCATCCCCCAGCCACAAAGGTCACAGCCAGGAAGACATACAAGAAAAGGAGTCTCCAGCCACAAAGATCATAGCCAGGACAGATGGTTCCCCAGTCAAAGAGGTCACGGCCAGGAAGACATACAAGAAAGGGGTTCCTCAGGCACAGATGTCACGGTCAGTGAGCCATACAGAAAATGGGTGTGCCCCAATCATGATAATCACAGCCAGGGAGCCATTGTGAAAGGGGAGGAAGTTCCTTTGCCATATAGATCACAGTCACGGAGCCATACATGAAAGGGTGGGCAGAAACTTACAGCACGACCCCCTCCTTCTCCCTCTTCAGGCAGATGGTTCTCTCTCGCTAGATCTCTGCTCCGCTTCTGCTGGAACCATGTGGATGCCCCTTCCCTTTCACTGCTCTATATAGTCCGAGACTCCTCCCTGCACTAGAGAAATCTGGGTTGGTCCTGTGTTCGGGGGTGGATCACTGGCTGTGGTAACCAGGTGCAGCCTGATTTTAGATGTAAATTATAGGAAGTTTTCTATCTTGTGTATGTGTAATTACAGCAATCAGTTTATCAATGTTAAAAGAATACAATTTTAAATTCTTTTTGTTGTTTTATAGATTGAGTCTCTGGTCACTTACAAAATACGGCCAGGGCGACGGGAATGATTTATTGAGGAAAGCAAAGCAAAAAAATGAGTAAATTGGAAAAACCATGTTACATTGGAGGGGGAGGTAAATTTAAAATGTGGGGACAGATTTATAGTTGGGGTAGGACATGTCCTAGATCAACTTTACATTTCAGTCTAACAATAAAGCTATCAAGTATGTGTGCGCTACATGAAAAAACAGCCAGTATTTATCTTATGTGCAAAATAATAAACTAATTTGCACTCCTTGTATTTTAACATAGTTTGCCCAGGAGCAAACTTACTCCTTTTTATGCCTTGCTTTCCTTAATGAATCAAGCTCACAGTGTGCACCTAGAGTTACATCAGAACGCAAGATAGGGGCATGTGCATAGGATTAGAAGTATGCACTGTCCAATATGAGGACTTGATTGGTAAAGAGTGGGCACAGCGGTGTGAAACCAAATCATTTACTTCATTACATGTCTCTCTCTATTAATTTCTGGGTCAAGTATATGCTCAAAGCACCAAGACAAGTAACTCGCAGGACACAAATGGTTTCATGTACAGTGAATCAGGAAGGTCAGATGGGCACAAAAGTAACAAGTAACTGAAAATAAAGAAGAATTGTGCACAAAATGTTACAGGCCGAGGGTGGAGCTGCGAACACAGGCGATCAGCTGGGAAACAGGACCATGGCGGATCAGAAGATGTCAAGGAAGAACCAGGTCAAATTCCGATCAGCATCTCAGTGAAACAAAGCAGGGTCAGGGTCCAAACACTATACAGCAACACTGAGGAACCAAGGACTGTATGGGAACAAATTACACTCAGTCTGACACCAGGACCAGAGCAACTTGTTGCAGACATCCCAAAAAGTGTCTAGAGATCAGAGATGAGCGCTGACATCATCAAACTTCTGGCTCAGTAGGCTGCTGCCACCTGCTGGGAATGGAAAAGAATACAAGTATTCCAAAACAGACTATTGACAACTTGACAACTCCACCAGTTCATTGCTGGAAATAAGAAGCTTTCAGGTGGTTCTGCTAACAAACTATTACTATTTTTCTTAATTAAGATAAAGCAGACAGGCAGTTATTGGAGGCAACAACTGGCAGATATAGAGAGGATTACACAAAACATAAGGAAACATACATGTACTGGAACATCCTCCTCTCATTGTAACCTGTGCTGTTTATAATGTAAGGAAATACACAGGTAAATGACACAGTGGAATGTATAGGAAACATCCTCTGATACTGTCATTAACAAGCTCCACCTGCTGTAGCTACCACTGCACTTTCTTAGCTCATGTCCCTGGACATTATAACTTGGTAATTATGGGCCTGATTCATTAAGGATCTTAAATGAAGAGGTATCTTATTTCAGTCTCCTGGACAAAACCATGTTCCAATGCAAGGGGTGCAAATGAGTGTTCTGTTTTGCACATAAGTTAAATACTGACTGTTTTTTTCATGTAGCACACAAATACTTGATAGCTTATTTGTACACTGAAATTTAAAGTTGATATATGTGTGTTACACACATATCAGGCTCAGTCCTAGGTCCTCTGCTATTCTCTATCTACACCACTTCTCTTGGAAAACTAATAAGCTCCTTTGGATTTCAGTATCATCTCTATGCGGATGATACATAAATCTATCTATCCTCTCCTGATCTCTCACCATCTGTGTTGTCCCGTGTAACTGACTGTCTTTCTGACATTTCATCTTGGATGTCTTCTCACCAACTCAAACTTAATCTTTCTAAAACAGAATTAATAATATTCCCACCCAACATTAGAAGCTTCCTGCCTGACATTTCTATTTCTGTTGACAACATGAAAATAAATCCCACCTAGGTGTAATCCTTGACTGGCAACTATCATTTGTTCCCCACATCAACTCTATATATACATCATGCTGCAAAAAACATTTCCAGAATACATACATATCTCACACAAGACACTGCAAAAACTTAAGTTCATGTACTCATCATCTCCCACATCGACTTTTGAAATTTCCTCCTTACTGGTCTTCCCAAAACCAGACTCGAGCCCCTACAATCTATTTGACACACAGCGGCAAAATTGATTTTCCTTCCAAATTGTTTTTCGTCTGCGGTGTCACTCTCTCCGTTTTTACATTGGTTGCCTGTTTTTCAATGAATACAAAATAAAATGCCTCTACTAACAAAATTGCACAGACATACATCTCCTCACATCTCAAAATATCTCCCAACTCGACATCTCCGTTCTGCACAAGATCTGTGTCTCTCTTCAAGTCTCATCACTTCCCCCTATTCTTGGTTACAGAAATTATTCGGGCTGCACCCACTTTATGGAATTCTCTTCCTCTCACAGTGGCGAATAGGGGGAAGGAGGGGCGGGGCAATCGCCAACCTCCCACCCCCCCCTTGCTGCCCGGCTGCTATGATCACAATCAGAGCGACCTGGCAGCATACTGGACCATGCATATTGGACCATTCTAGCTGGTCCAATATACATTCTAGCTGGTCCAATATGCAGTATGATGTAGCACGTGCCCTTGTGTTTCAAACTCCCATTGTCCCATAGATTGTAAGCCCGTGAGCGGGGCCCTATTACCTCTCTGTCTGTATGTATTATCCAGTATTTTTTTTATTACTGTTTGTTCCCAATTGTAAAGCGCTACAGAATCTGCTGTCGTTATAAAAATAAATGATGATGATGATGATTTAGAAATTAACAAAGGAATAAAATAAGGCCCTCCAAGAAATGAGAGAATGGCAAGAGGTTGTAATGAAGCCTTCAGATAAAGGAGGCAATCTCGTACTATGGACCTTCAATCCCACTGTCCAATATGTGAAAGAATATAATGACATCATAGAGTAAACTTATCCTTTGCGAACAATTACAAACACAGAGCATGAATTATTACAGATAAAAACACCTAGGGTACCTACCTTTTACATGCTGCCTAAGGTACATAAAAATGAAGTGACACCACCTGGGAGACCCACACTATCAGGCATAGGAGGCTTATCTGAACAGGCGAGCATCTTTGATGATGTCCATATGCGACATCATGTCACAAGCCTACCATCTTATGTGCAGGTCATTACTTTGGACGCAGAAGCCTGGTTAGCGACATGCGATGTAACGCCGCTGTATACCAGTATAGATCATGTCATAAGGATACGATCAATAAAAGTATTTTCTGGGTGTGAGTCAAGACACAGAATTTAACAACTTTCTAGTGAGACTTCTTCAATTCATACTGACAATTTTTTTTAAGTTTGTTCTTCTTGCAGGTCAGGAGCACAGCTATGGGAGCAGCTTGTGCCCCTACCTACGTAAATATGTATCTAGAGTGGTGGAAGAGGAAGTATGTCTTTAATGAAAAAAAATAAGTCTATACCAACCAAGTGAGACTATGGTTACGGTACATTGATGACATTCTAATCCAGTGGTTCCCAAACTTTTGCAGTTCACAGCACCCATAGAGTCTCCAAATTTTTTCAAGGCACCCCTCCAAAATAATTACTGAGCAGTCCTGTTTTAGAAGTAGTTGGGTCAAAAAAATTTAATAAGTATTTAGGTCAGGACAGAAATACTTATTTAGTTGTATGCAAAAATGCCCCCTCTACATCCAGACACACTGCCCCCTCTGCATCCAGTCACTCTGCCCCCTCTCACGCTGCCCCCTCTGATGCTGCCCCCTCTCACTGCCCTCTGTCACGCTGTCCCCCTCCTCTGTCACGCTGTCCTCTTCCTCTGCCCTCTGTCACGCTGTCCTCCTCCTCTGCCCTCTGTCACGCTGTACCCCTCATCTGCCCTCTGTCCCCCTCCTCTGACCTCTGTCATACTGTCCCCCTTCTCTGTCACACTTTCCCCCTCCTCTGCCCTCTGTCACACTTCCCCCTCTGCATCCAGTCACTCTGCCCCCTCTCATGCTGCCCCCTCTGCCACCTCTCACTGCCCTCTGTCATGCTGTCCCCCTCCTCTGTCACGCTGTCCCCCTCCTCTGCCCTCTGTCATGCTGTACCCCTCCTCTGCCCTCTGTCCCCCTCCTCTGCCCTCTGTCACACTGCCCCCTCTGCATACAGGCACTCTGCCCCCTCTGCCCCCAGGCACTCTGCCCCTCTGCAGCCCTCTGTCACGCTGCCCCCCTCTGCAGCCCTCTGTCCCTCTGCTGCCCTCTGTCACTCTGCTGCCCACTGCCCCCTCTGCTGCCTGCTGCCCCCCTCTGCTGCACGCTGTCCCCCTCTGCTTCCCTGCTGTCCTCCTCTGCTGCTCTCTGTCCTCCTCTGCTGCCCTATGTCCTGCTCTGCTTCCCGCTGTCCTCTGTCCTCCTCTGCTTCCCGCTGTCCTCCTCTGCTGCCCGCTGTCCCCCTCTGCTGCCCTCTGTCCTCCTCTGCTGCCTTATGTCCTCCTCTGCTTCCCGCTGTCCTCTGTCCTCCTCTGCTTCCCGCTGTCCTCCTCTGCTGCCCTCTGTCCTCCTCTGCTTCCCGCTGTCCCCCTCTGCTTCCCGCTGTCCCCCTCTGCTGCCCTCTGTACTCCTCTGCTGCCTTATGTCCTCCTCTGCTTCCCGCTGTCCTCTGTCCTCCTCTGCTTCCCGCTGTCCTCCTCTGCTGCCCTCTGTCCTCCTCTGCTTCCCGCTGTCCTCCTCTGCTTCCCGCTGTCCTCCTCTGCTTCCCGCTGTCCTCCTCTGCTGCCCGCTGTCCTCCTCTGCTGCCCGCTGTCCCACTCTGCTGCCCGCTGTCCTCCTCTGCTGCCCGCTGCCCGCTGTCCTCCTCTGCTTCCCGCTGTCCTCCTCTGCTGCCCTCTGTCCTCCTCTGCTTCCCGCTGTCCTCCTCTGCTTCCCGCTGTCCTCCTCCGCTTCCCGCTGTCCTCCTCCGCTGCCCTCTGTCCTCCTCTGCTTCTCCCAGCCTTAAAAAAAACAAAGAGCACATAAACTTACCAATCCGCCAGGCGCCGGGACCCAGCAGCCTCCTCTCTCCTGCAGCTTGTTACTGACGTCGATATTCAGTGACAGCAGCGGGAGTGAGGAGGCTGCTGGGTCCCGGCGCCTGGCGGATTGGTAAGTTTATGTGCTCTTTGTTTTTTTTTATGACTGGCCCTCGGCACCCCAGTGACAGCGCCGCGGCACCCCTGGGAGCCACAGCGCACAGTTTGGGAACCGCCGTTCTAATCTATTGGGGAGGAGAGAAACATCAATTACAATAATTAATTGGTGAAATAAATAAGAATGATATCAATTTACAGATAATAGGTCTAGAAGAACTGTGGATTCCTCAATTGAGAACAATTTCTTTTTCAAAAATTTATAAAAACAGACAAGTAGGAGATAAGATTCATTGGGAATTTCTGCCCAGAAGGGGAACAAATCAGAGCAATTCTGCAAAGACATTGGCTGATTCTGCTGACTGATGAAGATCTAAACAGCGAGAATGTCAATAAGTTAGAGACGTTCAAAGAACATAAAAGAGCTTTTGGTGTTCAGTCATCTGACCATTAACCATGTAAACAACCCAAAGTAACTGGGAGTTATCCCTGTGGAAAATATAAAGCATGCAGCTTTATTATGAACCAAATTTCCACAACAGATCGTTATGGTGCAAGACCTAACATCACTGCCCACACCAAAGTTGTTATATATTGTTTACAATGTACATCCATTCAGAAATATATAGGTATGACTACAAGATCGCTAAAAAACACATTCTAGAACATTTATGTAATGTGAGAATGCACATAATAACCAAAAGAAGTTTAAATCCTTGACCTCTGTGCCTGGGCAGTTTTTGGATAGACACAGAGGCAATATAAATGATTTGGTGGCCTTTGGTATAGAAAATATTACTCTGGGCAGAGCCGAAACTAGGGTGGTGCGGCGGTGCAGTCGCCCAGGGCGCAAGCCCGAGGGGGCGCAGCATCCGCCCGCTACCTTCCCCTCTGTGTTACATAGTAAAAAAAAAAAAATCTAAAAAAAAATTGTGTCCCCTCCCCCGGCTCGGGGGGAGTCGGGTGCCGCGAGAGGGGGGGAGGGGGCTAGTGTGGGGCTGGTCCATGAAAGAACTATGAAAAAGACGCCGGCTCCAGTCACTGCAGCATCACTGATGTCACCATGCTGTCACTGCAGCATCACTGATGATGTCACCATGCTGTCAGTGCAGAAGAGCCAACACTGGGAAGCTGAGAACAGACCTTAAGTAAGTGAGGGGGAGCGGGATCTGTCAGCTCCATTAGTTGTTCTCTCCATAAGCACTGGTCTGTTATATCACATGCTGTGTGTTAGCAGCTCTCTGCTTCCAGGACTGACCCTTCCAGCATCCCCAGCTCCTCCTGACAGCCCTGCATTCCACCAACACTCTCACCTCTGCTCCTGATAACTATGACTCCAGTGCCCCTCCCAACTCTCGGTACAGTACAGAGCCCCCATCATTGACCTTTCCTTGCCCTGCATATCAGTTCCCTCTGTTTCTATTCAGATATGTTTCCCTTCCTTCTGATCCCTGACATCTGTCAATTCTGACTCCTGGACCCCCGAAATACAGCTGTAACCTCTGCACCCTCTCCATCACAGGAATGCTCTCTGTATAGTATGGTGGTCACAGGAATGCTCTCTGCATAGTATGGTGGTCACAGGAATGCTCTCTGTATAGTATGGAGGTCACAGGAATGCTCTCTGTATAGTATGGCGGTCACAGGAATGCTCTCTGTATAGTATGGTGGTCATAGGAATGCTCTCTGTATAGTATGGAGGTCACAGGAATGCTCTCTGTATAGTATGGTGGTCATAGGAATGCTCTCTGTATAGTATGGAGGTCACAGGAATGCTCTCTGTATCATCATCATCATCATCATCATCATCAGTTATTTATATAGCGCCAACATATTCCGTAGCGCTTTACAATTGGGGACAAACGTAATAAACTAATAAACAAACTGGGTAAAACAGACAAAGAGGTGAGAAGGCCCTGCTCGCAAGCTTACAATCTATGGGACAATGGGAGATTGACACATGAGGTTAAGTATACATTTTGCATCTTGGCCCAGCCAGACTGCAAAGGTAGGGTGACTCATAAGCTAAATGATCCTGTCACACAATAATGTTGGTCCGGGGGTAGTTGTCTTGTGTGAAATTGTGTAACAGGCTAAAGGTAGTGAGGTTAAGATGGTGGTTGAGGAATATTATACGCTTGTCTGAATAGGTAGGTTTTCAGAGAACGCTTGAAAGTTTGTAGAACAGAGGAGAGTCTTATTGTGCGAGGGAGAGAGTTCCATAGATTGGGTGCAGCCCGAAAAAAGTCCTGTAACCGGGAATGGGAGGATGTAATGAGGGTGGATGAGAGACGCAGATCTTTTGCAGAACGGAGTTGCCGAGTTGGGAGATATTTTGAGACAAGAGAGGAGATGTATGTTGGTGCAGCCTTGTTGATGGCCTTGTAGGTTAGTAAAAGTATTTTATATTGGATTCGGTAGAAGACAGGCAGCCAGTGTAGAGACATACAGAGTGATTCAACAGAGGAATAGCTATTTGCAAGAAAAATCAGTCTTGCCGAAGCATGCAAAATAGATTTTAGGGGTTTGAGTCTGTTTTTGGGAAGACCAGTAAGGAGGGAATTGCAATAGTCAATGCGGGAGATGATTAGTGCATGAATTAAGGTTTTAGCAGTGTCTTGTGTGAGATATGTGCGGATTCTGGAAATGTTCTTTAGATGTATGTAACATGATTTAGATATAGAGTCAATGTGGGGAACAAAGGATAGGCGTGAATCAAGGATTACACCTAGGCAGCGAGCTTGTGGGGTGGGATTTATGGTCATGTTATCAACAGAGATAGAAATGTCAGGTATGCTCTTGTTGGCGGGTGGGAATATTATTAACTCTGTTTTAGAAAGATTAAGTTTGAGTTGACGAGAGGACATCCAAGATGAAATGGCAGAAAGACAGTCAGTTACACGGGACAACACAGATGTCGAGATATCAGGAGAGGATAGATAGATTTGGGTATCATCCGCATAGAGATGATACTGAAAGCCAAAGGAACTTATTAGATTTCCAAGAGAAGCGGTATAGATAGAGAACAGCAGAGGACCTAGCACCGAGCCTTGTGGTACTCCAACTGATAGGGGAAGCGGAGCAGATGTGGCTCCAGAGAAATTAACAGTGAAAGAGCGATTAGAGAGGTAAGATGAGAACCAGGATAGAACTGTGTCTTGAAGACCTAGGGATTGCAGCGTTTGTATGAGAAGAGAGTGGTCAACTGTGTCAAATGCAGCCGAGAGATCAAGGAGAATTAGGAGAGAGTAATGGCGTTCAGTCTTAGCAGTGATCAGATCATTAACAACCTTGGTCAGCGCAGTCTCTGTGGAGTGTTGAGAACGAAAGCCTGACTGAAGAGGATCCAACAGGTTGTTTGCGGAAAGAAAGCGTGTGAGGCGAGTGTAGGCAAGTCTCTCTAGAAGCTTGGAGGGGCAAGGGAGCTGAGAGATGGGACGGTAATTTGAGAGAGAGTTTGGGTCGGAGTTTTGTTTTTTTAGAATAGGAGTAATCACTGCTTGCTTGTATAGTGATGGAAAGATGCCAGTAGAGAGCGAGAGATTACAGATTTGAGTTAGAGGTGAAATGAGCACAGAAGACAGGGATCTACCAATTTGCGAGGGAATAGGATCAAGAGGACAGGAGGTAGAGTAGGAAGATAAGAAGAGCGTAGAAATTTCCTCTTCATTTGTGGGGTCAAATGAAGAGAGGGTGTCAGAGGGTAGTGGGAAGGAAATGAGCTGATGGCTTGTTGAGGAAGAGGATACCATTTCTAGTCTGATCTTATCAATCTTGTCCTTGAAGTAGGTAGCAAGATCCTGAGCACTGATAGTAGATGGAGGGTTCGGGGTGGGAGGATTGAGAAGATGATTAAATGTATTGAAAAGGCGTTTGGGGTTAGAAGCCTGAGCATAGATAAGAGATTGAAAGTATGTTTGTTTTGCAGTGTCCAGAGCATTTCGATAGGAGTGGTAGACAGAAGTATATGTGAAGAAGTCATTAGAGCTTCGAGATTTACGCCAGTGACGTTCTGCTTTACGGGACAGTTTTTGAAGATTTCGTGTTGCTTTGGTGTGCCACGGTTGACATCGAAGTCGACGTGTAGTATGAAGTGTCGCTGGAGCCACTTGATCAAGGGCCGTTGCTAAGGTTAGGTGAAAATGAGGTACTGCCATCTCAGGGGATGAGAATGTAGAGATAGGGGAGAGAAGGTGTTGGAGAGAGGTGGAAAACTGTTGAAGATTAATAGAATTAAGATTTCTACGAGTATGAGGAGGCTTGGTTGAGTTAGACAGTAGAGAGGTTAGAGCAGTGGGGGTGAGAGTGTAGCTGATAAGGTGATGATCCGAGAGGGGGAAGGGTGTATTAATAAAGTTAGAAACTGAGCATAGTCTAGAGAAAACAAGATCAAGGCAGTGGCCATCCTTATGAGTAGATGATTCAATCCACTGGGAGAGGTCAAGTGAGGATGTTAGAGAGAGTAGTTTGGAAGCAGCTTTGGAAGGTGGGTTATCAATGGGGATGTTGAAGTCACCCATGATGATGGTGGGGATGTCTGAAGATAAGAAGTGAGGGAGCCATGCAGAGAAATCCTCAATAAATTGTTGGTGTGCTCCAGGGGGACGATAGATCACCGCAACACGTAGGGAGAATGGATTAAAAATGCGAATAGCATGTACTTCAAAAGATGTGAACGTGAGTGATGGGACATTTGGTAGAACTGTGTATGTGCACTGTGGGGAGAGAAGTAGTCCAACCCCACCTCCTTGTCTGCCTTCAGGTCTGGAGGTGTGGGTGAGATGGAGGCCACCATGTGAAAGTGCTGCAGGTGAAGCAGTGTCTGATTGCATGAGCCATGTTTCTGTTATTGCCAGAAGGTTGAGGTTTTTTGAGAGGAAGAGATCATGAACGGAGGTAAGTTTGTTACAAACAGATCGTGCATTCCAAAGGGCACATTTAAAGGACTTGGGAAGAGAGGGTAGACAGGTGATGTGTTTGAGGTTTGCTATAGAACGGTAGTGTTCTGATGTATGTGTGTGTGAGGAGTGTGGGGGACCTGGATTAGGTGATATATCACCAGCTAATAGAAGCAGAGTGAGCGAAAGATAGGCAAGGGGATTGTAAGATGTGTGGCCTTTTATTTTCTGGCGACAGGTGGAGGCTGTACTTGTTAGAGATAATAAATAGGACAACAGTTCATGGGTGTTAAATAGAGGTGAGTGGAGTAATGCAGGTGCAATATGAACAAATTTGTGTGTTGGTGGAGGGGTGAAAGATGACACAGTCCTAAAGATCATGCCATGAAATGAGACTAAGAAAAGCAATTTGTGAAACATTGTGAAAAAAGGGGTAAAAGCAAAAAGCAAGGATATTTTAAGAATTACCTCTTAGTAGTATTCCATATAAATAGACAAGTAGTGCAGAAATAGGCTGTGGCAGATGTTGCTTATTGCTGGGAGTTAAATCAAGTCAAATGTAGTCCAATGTTTGTCTAACTGTGCATTTTCGTCCACTTTGTGAGAAAATCCCACTTAGTGCAGAAATCACACACGTCTAACCCCACATACGTCTCCCCATAGAATGAAACTAAGATGTAGTCAGTCTAATTTAGGAATACACTACAGATGTGCTAATTGGTCAGCTAATCAAAGGAAAAGAAAACATTTGTGGGAAAGGATAGAGGAGGCCAGATACCTATCATAAATTAGGCAGCAATAAAAGACTGTGCCAACCTAAGTTTAAACAGATAACAGCTTCCTATAACATACTTAAACACAGATTGCAGGGATGAAATTCACAGAATAATGATCAGAGTAGTAGTAGCAGCATGGATGAACATACTTAAACACAGATTGCAGGGATGAAATTCACAGAATAATGATCAGAGTAGTAGTAGCAGCATGGATGAACATACTTAAACACAGATTGCAGGGATGAAATTCACAGAATAATGATCAGAGTAGTAGTAGCAGCATGGATGAACATACTTAAACACAGATTGCAGGGATGAAATTCACAGAATAATGATCAGAGTAGTAGTAGCAGCATGGATGAACATACCTGAAGATGAAAAGAGAAGAGAAAGATGAGGATTAGTTGCTGTGTTGTCTAACTGTGCATTTTCGTCCACTTTGTGAGAAAATCCCACTTAGTGCAGAAATCACACACGTCTAACCCCACATACGTCTCCCCATAGAAATAGTATAGTATGGAGGTCACAGGAATGCTCTCTGTAAAATATGGAGGTCACAGGAATGCTCTCTGTATAGTATGGAGGTCACAGGAATGCTCTCTGTATAGTATGGTGGTCATAGGAATGCTCTCTGTATAGTATGGAGGTCACAGGAATGCTCTCTGTATAGTATGGTGGTCATAGGAATGCTCTCTGTATAGTATGGAGGTCACAGGAATGCTCTCTGTAAAATATGGAGGTCACAGGAATGCTCTCTGTAAAATATGGAGGTCACAGGAATGCTCTCTGTATAGTATGGAGGTCACAGGAATGCTCTCTGTATGGTATGGAGGTCACAGGAATGCACTCTGTATAGTATGGAGGTCACAGGAATGCTCTCTGTAAAATATGGAGGTCACAGGAATGCTCTCTGTAAAATATGGATGTCACAGGAATGCTCTCTGTATAGTATGGAGGTCACAGGAATGCTCTCTGTATGGTATGGAGGTCACAGGAATGCACTCTGTATAGTATGATGGTCACAGGAATGCTCTCTGTATAGTATGGAGGTCACAGGAATGCTCTCTGTATAGTATGGTGGTCACAGGAATGCTCTCTGTAAAATATGGAGGTCATAGGAATGCTCTCTGTATAGTATGGAGGTCACAGGAATGCTCTCTGTATAGTATGGTGGTCACAGGAATGCTCTCTGTATAGTATGGAGGTCACAGGAATGCTCTTTGTATAGTATGGAGGTCAAAGGAATGCTCTCTGTAAAATATGGAGGTCATAGGAATGCTCTCTGTATAGTATGGAGGTCACAGGAATGCTCTCTGTATAGTATGGTGGTCACAGGAATGCTCTCTGTGTAGTATGGTGGTCATAGGAATGCTCTCTGTATAGTATGGAGGTCACAGGAATGCTCTCTGTATAGTATGGAGGTAACAGTAATGCTCTCTGTATGGTATGGAGGTCACAGGAATGCACTCTGTATAGTATGGAGGTCACAGGAATGCTCTCTGTATAGTATGGTGGTCACAGGAATGCTCTCTGTATAGTATGGAGGTCACAGGAATGCTCTCTGTATAGTATGGTGGTCACAGGAATGCTCTCTGTATAGTATGAAGGTCACAGGAATGCTCTCTGTATAGTATGGAGGTCACAGGAATGCTCTCTGTAAAATATGGAGGTCACAGGAATGCTCTCTGTATAGTATGGAGGTCACAGGAATGCTCTCTGTAAAATATGGAGGTCACAGGAATGCTCTCTGTATAGTATGGAGGTCACAGGAATGCTCTCTGTATAGTATGGTGGTCACAGGAATGCTCTCTGTATAGTATGGTGGTCACAGGAATGCTCTCTGTAAAATATGGAGGTCATAGGAATGCTCTCTGTATAGTATGGAGGTCACAGGAATGCTCTCTGTATAGTATGGTGGTCACAGGAATGCTCTCTGTATAGTATGGAGGTCACAGGAATGCTCTTTGTATAGTATGGAGGTCACAGGAATGCTCTCTGTAAAATATGGAGGTCATAGGAATGCTCTCTGTATAGTATGGAGGTCACAGGAATGCTCTCTGTATAGTATGGTGGTCACAGGAATGCTCTCTGTGTAGTATGGTGGTCATAGGAATGCTCTCTGTATAGTATGGAGGTCACAGGAATGCTCTCTGTATAGTATGGAGGTCACAGGAATGCTCTCTGTAAAATATGGAGGTCACAGGAATGCTCTCTGTATAGTATGGAGGTCACAGGAATGCTCTCTGTATGGTATGGAGGTCACAGGAATGCTCTCTGTATAGTATGGAGGTCACAGGAATGCTCTCTGTATAGTATGGTGGTCACAGGAATGCTCTCTATATAGTATGGAGGTCACAGGAATGCTCTCTGTATAGTATGGTGGTCACAGGAATGCTCTCTGTATAGTATGGAGGTCACAGGAATGCTCTCTGTATAGTATGGAGGTCACAGGAATGCTCTCTGTAAAATATGGAGGTCACAGGAATGCTCTCTGTATAGTATGGAGGTCACAGGAATGCTCTCTGTATAGTATGGTGGTCATAGGAATGCTCTCTGTATAGTATGGAGGTCACAGTAATGCTCTCTGTATGGTATGGAGGTCACAGGAATGCACTCTGTATAGTATGGAGGTCACAGGAATGCTCTATGTATAGTATGGTGGTCACAGGAATGCTCTCTGTATAGTATGGAGGTCACAGGAATGCTCTCTGTATAGTATGGTGGTCACAAGAATGCTCTCTGTATAGTATGAAGGTCACAGGAATGCTCTCTGTATAGTATGGAGGTCACAGGAATGCTCTCTGTAAAATATGGAGGTCACAGGAATGCTCTCTGTATAGTATGGAGGTCACAGGAATGCTCTCTGTATAGTATGGTGGTCACAGGAATGCTCTCTGTATAGTATGGTGGTCACAGGAATGCTCTCTGTAAAATATGGAGGTCATAGGAATGCTCTCTGTATAGTATGGAGGTCACAGGAATGCTCTCTGTATAGTATGGTGGTCACAGGAATGCTCTCTGTATAGTATGGAGGTCACAGGAATGCTCTTTGTATAGTATGGAGGTCACAGGAATGCTCTCTGTAAAATATGGAGGTCATAGGAATGCTCTCTGTATAGTATGGAGGTCACAGGAATGCTCTCTGTATAGTATGGTGGTCACAGGAATGCTCTCTGTGTAGTATGGTGGTCATAGGAATGCTCTCTGTATAGTATGGAGGTCACAGGAATGCTCTCTGTATAGTATGGAGGTCACAGGAATGCTCTCTGTAAAATATGGAGGTCACAGGAATGCTCTCTGTATAGTATGGAGGTCACAGGAATGCTCTCTGTATGGTATGGAGGTCACAGGAATGCTCTCTGTATAGTATGGAGGTCACAGGAATGCTCTCTGTATAGTATGGTGGTCACAGGAATGCTCTCTGTATAGTATGGAGGTCACAGGAATGCTCTCTGTATAGTATGGTGGTCACAGGAATGCTCTCTGTATAGTATGGAGGTCACAGGAATGCTCTCTGTATAGTATGGAGGTCACAGGAATGCTCTCTGTAAAATATGGAGGTCACAGGAATGCTCTCTGTATAGTATGGAGGTCACAGGAATGCTCTCTGTATAGTATGGTGGTCACAGGAATGCTCTCTGTATAGTATGGTGGTCACAGGAATGCTCTCTGTAAAATATGGAGGTCACAGGAATGCTCTCTGTATAGTATGGAGGTCACAGGAATGCTCTCTGTAAAATATGGAGGTCACAGGAATGCTCTCTGTATAGTATGGAGGTCACAGGAATGCTCTCTGTATAGTATGGAGGTCACAGGAATGCTCTCTGTATGGTATGGAGGTCACAGGAATGCTCTCTGTATAGTATGGAGGTCACAGGAATGCTCTCTGTATAGTATGGAGGTCACAGGAATGCTCTCTGTAAAATATGGAGGTCACAGGAATGCTCTCTGTATAGTATGGAGGTCACAGGAATGCTCTCTGTAAAATATGGAGGTCACAGGAATGCTTTCTGTATAGTATGGCGGTCATAGGAATTATCAGACGCCGTCCCTGCGCCTCCTCTTCACGCAGGGACGAGCATCTACTTCCGGCCAGGCGCCCTATTGCTAAGCAACGGGGACATTTCTCCCGGCGACGTGGTGCGCATGCGCGCCCGTCGCCGTAGCGACGGGACGCGCTCTGGAGCTTCCTGTCCTCGGTCAGCGCCACTGACCGCCGAATCACTGCCCACCAATGAGGAGCAGCCACTTCCTATTTATATGTGGCTCTGACACCATTAGGGTGCCAGAGCAACTAGTTATCTAGCCTCCAGCGTTCCTGTACTGTATATACCTCTATATATATACCTGCATTACTCTTGACTCCTGTTACCGACCCGGCTTCCTCTGACCTCGCTCTTGGATCTCCCTTCTGTCCTGCACCGTATACTCCGGATTGACCTCGGCCTGCTGACTCCTCTTTTGCCTTCTGATTTGCTACCTTATCTGCCCGCCTAGATCCTGACTCTGCCTGTCCGACCACGAATAGCCTACCATCTCGCAAGTAGCTACCTGGGAGGGCCGCGACCTGCACGTCGTTCGCCGCGAAGTCCAAACTTCCTTGCGGGGGTCCCTGGTGAATACCGGCGGCGTGTTAGACTCCGCGCCTCCTTGAGTAGTTGTGCCAATACTTGCAGGTGTCGCTACCTCCTCCATGACAGGAATGCTCTCTGTATTGTATGGCGGTCACAAGAATGCTCTCTGTATAGTATGGCGGACACTAAGGGGCTCTTTATATTGTATGTGTGTGCGTGTGCACATGTGTGTGTGTATATATGTGTGGATATTTCTATATAGATATAGATAGATAGATAGATAGATAAATATATAATATATATAATTATTCATTTAGTGTGATAGTGATAAGGGGGCCCAATTATTAATATTATTATTATTAATTTTTATTTATAAGGCGCCACAAGGCGTCCGCAGCGCCGTACAGGGACAAACAAATTACAATACAATGGGAGACAGCACAGTACAGTAAACAGTAAGCACAGTAACTCAGTAAGCTCAATGCACAGCTGGGGGCGGGGAAGGGGGAGGGAGGATCCGCAAACGACGGGGCCCAAGAAGGGGGGCGCGGAAGACAGGGAGACCCCCAGGGGGGAGGAGGGAGAGAGAGTGGACGTGGGGTGGAGGACCCTCGAGGAGGAGGGCTAAGTAGCTGGAGAGCAGAGTTAGAAGTGGTGGAAACAGGAGGAGAGATGGCCCTGCTCAGAGGAGCGTACAATCTAAGGGGAGGGGTGGACAGACAGAGAGACGCAGGGGAGAGAGGGAGAGTAGGGGGACGGAGGCAGAAGATAAGGTAGGAAGTTAAGTGGGAGACTGGAAGGCTTTAAGAAAAAAGTGGGTTTTTAGGGCCCGTTTGAAACTGGACAGATTAGGGGAAGTTCTGATGGAGGGAGGGAGCTTGTTCCAGTGGAGGGGGGCAGCGCGGGTGAAGTCTTGGATACGCGCGTGGGAGGAGGTTATAAGGGGGGGAGAGAGGCGACGGTCAGAGGCAGATCGGAGGGGACGGGAAGGAGCATGAATAGAGAGGAGTGTGCAGTGGCGTTGGCGAGGGCCTTGTAGGTGAGTGTGAGGAGCTTAAAGAGGATTCTGAAGAGGAAGGGGAGCCAGTGAATGGATAGGTAGAGGGGGAGACAGGAAGATGAGCCTAGCGGCTGCATTAAGAACAGATCGAAGGGGAGCGAGGTGAGAGTGTGGGAGGCCAGTAAGGAGGAGGTTGCAGTAGTCCAAGCGGGAGATGATCAGAGAGTGAATAAGACATTTGGTGGCATCTTGGGAGAGGAAAGGCGGCAGGATTTAGCGAGAGAGAGAATGTGGGGGCCAAAGGAGAGAGATGAGTCGAGGATGACACCGAGGCAGTGAAATTGGGGGACAGGGGAGATAGAGGTGTTGTCGACAGTGATAGAGAGGTCAGAAGGGGATGAGGTGTGAGAGGGAGGAAAGACTATGAGTTCAGTTTTGGCGAGGTTAAGTTTGAGGAATCGAGAGGACATCCAGGAGGAGATGGCAGAGAGGCAATGTGATAAAGATGGCTCCATGGACGGTGTGATAAAGGAGAAACTGTGATGGAGGGCACGGTGTGATAAAGGAGAAGCTGGGATGGAGGGCACAGTGGGATGGAGGGCACAGTGGGATGGAGGGCACAGTGGGATGAAGGGGACGTGTGATACAGATGGTACCGTTACAATTATGTTTTAATTTGTTTCAGTGAGTTTTATTTCACAAACCAAATTCATTTTTTATACAGCTAGCATGTGATAGCTGCATTTAAAGTACTTTGATTCTATGGAGGCTTATTACATAAAGATCCTTACAAAGCCAGACCGTTAAGAATGGGGAGGGAGGGGTTTCAGTGCGGTCTAGAACTTGTAAAGTGCTAGCCACACCCCCACAGTAGGTTGACCATGCCCACTCGACTATTGACACTCCCACTTAGATGGGGGGCGCCGGTGCCCTGTCTCGCCCAGGGCACTAAAATGTCTAGTTACGGCACTGGTAGGGGGTAATCTTTGGGCCCACATCAGGAGAATACTTTTTCTAGCGCTGCAGAGACCGCCAACAATATCTCCCTACATCCCTTGGTTACTTTCAGATTTTTAGGCTGTATACCAAAGATGGCCCATTCTGCTGTTAGAGGCACATAGTTTACAAGGTGATCATTAGCAAACCTCCAGATGCTAACCCAATAACGTTTAATCATTGGACAATCCCATAAACAATGATCAGTGTCCGCCATTGGTGACCCACCGTCACGGTTCTCAAGAAGGAATTCAGTAGATGCAGCGAACCCTAGAGATTCTTACAGATTTGCACTACTCCAGCAGGGAGCGGAGTCTAACGAGGAGACGGTTTTCACCAAGAACCGCCGCAAAGCAGTATGGGCTTAGCCGCGTCTTCCTCGCAGGTCGCGGTCCCCACTAAGGGTACTGTACGGAAGCCCTTGGGAAGGCTACAGGGAATAGTACCGTAGGAGGAGTGGCAGTTCTGCAGACAGATGTAGCGTAGATGCAGGAGATGAGCGTCAGCTCTGCAGACCACTGTGCGGCAGATGAAGCAGGAGGTGCGTCAGCTCTGCAGACAACTGTAGCGTAGAAGCAGGAGATGAGTGTCAGCTCTGCGGACCACTGTGTGGCGGATGTAGAAGGAGAAGCGTCAGTTCTGCGGACGACTGTAGAGTAGATGCAGGATATGAGTGTCAGCTCTGCAGATCACTGTGTGGCGGATGAAGCAGGAGGAGCGTCAGCTCTGCGGACAACTGTAGAGTAGACTCAGGATATGAGCGTCAGCTCTGCAGACAAAAAGCAGGACACGTAGGAAGCCACTTCTGTCACCAGGAGGTGACTCAAAGAACAGGCACAGAAGAATGAGAGGAGGTGCCTTTTAAACTTGCTGCCAGGGAGAGGGACCAATCAGGAGGAGGCAGAAGGATTAGTGCAGCTGCCTGGTCTGCGCATACGCAGACCAGGATCCAAGATGGCGGCGGGAAGCGGAGTGCCGGGAGCAGGTAAGTCTGCCGGGTGTCGGGTGCACTGCCCGAACACCCAGCGTGTGATACCCATATTTAGGACAGCTGTGGTTCGAGGTGAGACCTATCTTAAAGCGACGGGATGGAAACAAATATGTTCTATGGTAGATGTTCAAAGACATTTCCACATAAGTAGCAGCCAGTAATAGTTTAGTAGCTTATACAAGAGAATTAAGTAGAATTTTAGTGGTTAAGTTAGGGAAATGTTTACCTCCATTGTCCCAATCCCGTATTTACAGTGTCATAATCTATTGTGTTTTGAAGAAATTTATAGTGCACCGAGATAGCTCCCCTGAAAGGAGTTGTTTGAAAAAGTAACTTGTCTAAAGTATTGTACCAATCAGCCTGAGAGAAGGGCCTACTTAACACACTTACATAATGTTGTGCCTGTAAAACATTTAGGTTAAAGGGACTGAATTCAGCATGTGCTTCTGCCGCATGGGCAAAGATTTTAGGTTTTTTAGTATTAACTTTCAGAAAATGTTTTACCGTCCCTAGACCTTTGCGAGCCCAATATGTGAAGGCATAGGCAGCCACACCATTTTGAAAGTTCAGATTACCAAGTAGGGGAAGATGGACTGATGAATATTGGTTCAATTTATAATTGTGACGAAGAACGTTCCATAATTTTCTAGTGTTAAGTAGAAGAGGATTGTCCAGCATTTCAGCAGGTATTTCCTGATCATGCATATGTAGGAATGTAGAAAGACTGATTTTGGGAAGGAATTGTTGTTCCAAAGGAATGTTGGCGCATGTTTCAGTCCCCTTCTGCCAGTCTCTCAAGTATCTAAGTTGGGTAGTTTGGTTATAAAGATCTATATTGGGAATATTAATACCCCCATTGTTTTTAGGCTGTGGGGGCCGAAATAAGCCAATTCTGGAATTCTTTTTATTCCAAATAAAAGTGCGAAAATGTTTGTTTATAGCTGCTACATTGTTTCGTGTTAGCAATACTGGGAGGGATTGCAAAGGAAAGAGAAGTCAGGGAAATGACATCATTATCAATAAATTTTCCCTACCTATATAGGAGAGATTAAGAGACTGTCATCTTGCAATCTCAAGTGATAAGTCTTCGTGATAAGTCTTTAGAAATATTGAGACGATATAGGAAGTTCAGATTTTTTGGCAGCCAGATCCCTAAATAAGTTATAGCCATGGAAGCCCAGTTTATTCTCTTTTGCCCAATAGGGGCGAAGAGATCCTGGTCTAAGATAGAGAGCTAGTGATTTGTCAAAATTTACTGAAAATCCCAATACTCTATCAAATTCATCAATGTGTTCCATTAAGGGACTTAAAGCTTCTTTCGGGTTAGATAAATATATTAGAATGTTGTCTGCAAAAGCGGATAGTTTGACGACCATGTCACCAATGAAGATGCCCTTAAACAGTTGCCAAGTTTGGAGTACTCTGAGCATAGGGTCGAGAACTAAATTGAAGAGCACATGGGACAGCCTGGACGTGTGCCTCTGATCATGTGTACATTTTCACTGATTAATCCATTAACCAGGAGACATGGGGACGGAGGTAAGTAAAAGAAGTTTATCAAAGCTGAGAAGTTCTCACCAAATACTCGACGTCTCAAGACTTCAAACATGTATGGCCAGGAGACAGTGTTAAATGCCTTATTGGCATCTTAACTTAAGAGAACATTTGTGGAGGAAGAATCAGATGCTGATGAAGCCAGTGCTGCTATTGCTGTATGAATGCCCTTCACAGAGTGACGACCAGATACAAAATCCAACTGATGATGAGTTAGCAATGCGGGTAACATAATTTGGAGACAAGAAGCCATAATCTTGGCTAATAATTTAAAATCAACATTGAGCAAAGCAACTGGGCTCTATGATGCTACCAATTGTGGGTATTTTCCTAGTTTTGGGATCAAGGTGTTGTAGGCCTCATTGAAAGTAGGATATGGTGGTTTAGCTCTGTGTATATGTCTAAATAGTTCTAAAAGTGTTGGAGTAATGTCTGGTTGTAGGAATTTGTAATATTAGGATGAAAAGCCATCCAGCCCAGGAGACTTGTGTAATTTCAGATTAGTGATTGCAGTAGTAATTTCACGTTCAGTGATTTCACCATCTAATATTTCTCTCTGGGCTTTTGATCGTTTCGGTAATCTGGCCTCAGTTAGCAAGTCATCTAAGAGACTAGGATTTGGAGGGGTGGCAATGCAGAGGGTTGAATAATATGCATGGAATTTGTTTTTTGTATAGTCCATTTGCAATTTAGCTTGGGATAATAAGTGGCATTCTAGTAGTTTACGTGCTTGTTGGTTTTCAAGTAGATGGTCAAAATTGAGGCCATCAGACTGAAAACCTCCTCCTCCCCTTCTCCCGCCACCCTCATCGCCTCGCCTCCCTCCAGCAACCAACTCTGGTGCTCCTTCTGCCCCACAACAGGGGAAGAAGTTCGCTCCCTTATTCTTTCCTCTCCTCCCTCCACCTGCCCGCTCGATCCCATCCCCTCACACCTCCTTCGCTCTCTTTCTCCCACTGTCTGCTCTTACCTCGCACACCTCTTCAACTTATCACTCTCCTCTCGTGTAGTCCCCTCCTCCTTTAAACACGCTCTCATCTCTCCTATCCTTAAAAAACCCAATCTTGACCCCACCTCTCTCGATAATTGTCGCTCTATCTCACTGCTTCCCTATGCCTCCAAATTACTGGAGCGGATTGTCTGCTGCCGCCTCGCCAGACACCTCTCGGAATTTTCTCTCCTCGACCCCCTCCTTGACCTCTCCGCAGCCTTTGACACCGTGGACCACCCCCTCAGCCTCTCTCCTACTCTGTGCTCCTTCAAACGTGCACTGAAAACCCACCTCTTCCTTAAAGCCTACCAACCATCCGCATAACCCCTTCATCTCCTCCACTCGCTCTCTCCCTTGCCTCATCTGGCTCCCCTTGTGCCTGTTCTGTTTTCCCTCCCTTAGGATGTAAGCTCACTTGAGCAGGGCCCTCTTTCCTCCTGTCTCCTCACCTGTTCTTCTGCTCCGTGTTTATTGCTTTAACCTGCCTGGAGTTCCTGAAGTACTGGTATCTCTGTTTATTGTTTTGTACTGTTTCACCCTGTATAGTGTACTGTTTGTATGGTGTACGGCGCTGCGGAAATCTTGTGGCACCTAACAAATAAAGGATAATAATAATAATAATAATGGTCGTCACTCCAGTCACAGACATATATCCTATAGCATTGGGACATATGGTAAAATAAAGTTATTTTTGTCTCTTTTTATCTTGTTAAAATTGGAAGTATATGCAATGATGCGACCACAAAGAACAGTTTTATCCCAAAACAATATAGGGTCATCCTAGTGTTCTATATTGTCATCCATATATTCACTCCACGTATGTTTAATGAGTTGGCGAAACTTTTCAGATTGCTAGAGGTGTGCACCAGGTATGTGTGTGTGGATGGGATATGGGCAGTTTTACTGTGATAGATATCAATGCGTGATCAGATATTACTATTAGTTCAATCTCGGAGTCAATGATCATTGAGACCATTGCATGGAAGATTAAAAAATAATCAATGCGAGAGAAAGACCTATGGACTCCAGAGAGACTCAATGAATTAAAGAGTCTCCAGGGATCAATGAGAGCATGTTTAGTCTGGAGTTTAGAGAGATGCCCTCGATCCTGAGGCACAACGGCCTAGGGATCGGGAATCTATCCAATTGACGGCCATCCACTTGATTAAAGCCACCTCCTATAATTAAATTTGGAGTGTCCCTCTGTATTAGCATATGAGATATTTGGTTGACAAAATCACCCTGCCCAGAGATGAGAGCGTAAATAATAAGCACTGTATAGCGGATGCCAAATATAAGCAAGTCTGTCGTGAACATGGAGAACTTGCAGTTATTTATAAGGGATAAAATCATATCAAATAAATCCATTGATAAGTTCAGATAAAGTGTAAGATGTGAAGACAGCGAGTCTGATGGAAATGTATTTGATAGCTTTGCCCATCCCAGTGTGAGAAGATAACTATGTCACCTGTAGCAGCTTCAAAAGGCTCCTGCTGTTAGTCTTGGATTCCTGAATAGACGTTGTGGGGCGAGTCACAGCTGGACATCCTTGCAGCCCAAGGCAGCATTGTGCAGGCTTATTCAGATATATAGAAATATGCACTTAAAAGGAAAATTCCTTCATAGTTCATATTTTGGGGAATCTGGGTGACACTACATACTGAGGAGCAGAAATCACACCAGGGTTGTGAATGACAGGTACGGGGGGTATCCGGGAACAGCTAAAATCACATATCTTTGGAAAAGGTATGTCACATTGTCAAAAGGTCATCATGTTAGGTATCAAAAGATGGATAGAGTCATAGGGGATTTATTAGTGATAAAATTGGATTGATGTAACGCTCTACAGAAAAATAGATCACATAGTAGAATTGGTTAGTAAATCAGGCAACATACAAATGGTGATTGAAAAAGTGTCAAAGGCCACAACCCCCGATTAGCATTAAACGCTGCCCCTGTGAAGACCACCCCATTGCATGTTGCTTAAACACCCTTGTTTTGAAGAGACAAAAGGTCAGCTTCTTGGGGATCAATCTAATTGAAGGACTGTCCATCTTTTCTACCTGCCCCAGGCTTACAGATTATTATATGTAAGTGATGCTCTGTACTTTCATCCCATTTGTTTTTATAACTGTTTGCTATTTTTTTACTTGTATGTCAAATCTTTATCTAATTGTTTTTTATTCTCTGTAAACATTGTACTTTTGGTATATTAAATCTAAAATGTAATAGTTCTGTCCTTATTACTCTAAACTAATTCATTGCCTGTTTAGAAGAGACGGATTGCTTGGCTGGATTAACTCTTTAGAAACCAGTGTGTGAAGGGTTAACTGTTTAGCTACCAGGGCACAGAGTGTGCACAATTGGGTGATTAAGTCATAGGTTTGCTACAGGCCTTATACGTTGCTGGTGGCAGTTGCTGAGAGGTGTGAAGCCTGCGTCTGTGTTGGGAAAAGGGACCTGTGACTGGATCACTATTAAATAACTTTTGGTATAAATTTATTTAAAGCAAATAGCGCAGGACGCTTATTTATATAATTGCACGTGCACTTATTTTTGATATTGTGTATATTGCGAGATAGGAAATCGTTATTTCTGAGACAAGGGGAAGAAATTTGTCTCTTGTTTAACCTTGCTATAGGATATGCCTATTTCTGATGTATATATCTGACACAATGAGCCTTTGTTTACAAAGCCTCTTGTGTATTGTGATGTGGGAAACTGGCTTGTTTTTGGTTTTTGTTGTTCTGTGTGAATATGTATTCCGAAAAAGGTCTGATGAACGGCCCCATGTTAATTAGATCTTTTGATGTGTGAAGGTCCAACATTGAAGGCAGAAACTTTTAATTAAGGCTGGCTCCTGGATTCTCTGCATCTGAAAACCAGGTGTAGGACATCACTGCGATTCTAGAATTTCACATATAAGTGTAAATATGGCTAGCTTTCCAATGCATGTAAATCCATGTTTGTGTAAATAGATACATCCTGATTCTAAAAATAGCCTGTGTCCAAATCTGTATAAATGCACTGACTTGTACACTGAAATGTATTCTTCTGATTTCAACTGACCTGATCACTGGGACCTTTAACCAATGAGAACAATAAACATCTTGCTTCAAGACCTGCTTGGAAACATCTTCAATATTGCTATAATCCTGTGACCTGCCGATTAGACCCTAAAATCTAATCAGTTCTCTGGCTGTCTGAGGTTTGGACCCAATCTTTTCCAGTACCAACACTCTGCCTGCTACCCATGCAGCCCTGGTTAGTGTGATAGGCCAGGGTGGGATCCATGCACAGTAACCCTGATCTATAGTGAGAGGTCAGGAGTACCAGTCCTGGTACACCAGCAACGAGGCACAATAGCAGCATCAGTTACTCAGAAGGAACGTGGTTCTGAGTGCCAGAGAAGGAGCTCAGTGGTGGCAGCATTGTAAGCCCCTCCTTCTGTGGCAAGAGGGCGCATTTGGGATAACGAAAAAGGAACGGTGGCAAAGTAAAACCAGCCGGTTCCCAGCAGCAACAAACAGGGTGGCAAAGACGGACCATCCTGTCACAGGACCAGCGAAATCTGCAGCCTTAGAGAGAGGTGAGTTTGAGGTTTGTGTTGGAATCCTGTGTGCTCCCTTGCAGTAAGCTTCCAAGTCACAAGTGCGCAGAGGGCGGTTTGTGACAGATAAAGGGGTTCAGGAGCGGTTTCCTGACTAAATAGAGGTGATATATTGTATGACTGTTGGAATATATGATAAGATATCTAATCAGGGAGTAGCTAGAGGGGCTTATCTCTGATAAAGTCCAATAGTATATGCAAATGTTGGGATATAACTACATCTACTGAGATTTGTTGCAGTAAGGAGCTGCTACACAGTCTCCTATTCAGTGTGCTCTAAGAGTAGATTCATCACCATCTCTCCAATGTGTCTCTTGTAGCAGTGCTACATCACATTTAAAAGGTTTAAGGTGTGAGATTACCTGTTTTCTTTTAACTGGAGTGTTTATACCACCCACATTCCACAAAACTATCTTAAGTTTAGGTGGTGATGGAAATGGGAGGGCATTAGAGGACGGCGTACCCCTACCCCAGTCAGCGGAAGATCAATAGCATGGTCACGTTCCAAATTCACAAAGTCCCATGTGTCTCAGTTACCAAGTGGGGACCTTCGTGTGGGCAAATTTGTGTGACTCCCAAGATGATACATTGCATTATTGCTGTATCTGTAAAACAGTATAGATGAGGGAAAAGGTGTACAAAAAGGAATAAACATGCTTAACAACATTTTCTAACTTTTCCAAAACCGAATTCTGGCGAGGGAGGGACCTGGACTGGATTCCTGGTATCTCTCGAGGAAATGAAAAACTATTAACATCCTAATATCTAAACTGAAAATTGTAAACATTTTGTATGTTTGTGTGGAGAGAACATTTTGAAATAAAGTAAGTCTCGATTGCACGTGTTTCTTAGGAACAAAACCAATTGTATCAACTCTTTCAAATTGAAAACGTAACAAGTCCCTGTTACAGTGTGCATGGGATGGTTAATTGGTTTTACAGTATAAAACCATATAATTCTGTCCCCTTATGGTACTTGCAACAGTTGTGAGTTCCTAGCCTTGTCGCTTTTTTAATTTGTCAGGTTTTATCTACCATATAGATAACAAAAACTCAGAGTAAGGCGGGGGAGGTGGAATTAGGTGTTGGACATCCCGGTTGGGAAGAGGTGGACTGAAGATGGAGTTTGGCCATTTGAGGATCATCAAAGACATATGTTCAGCCATTTTCAATAATGCGAAGTTTGGCTGGGTACCTAAGTGAGAAACGTTTACCATTATCGATTAAGTATTTACAAATCTGCTGGAATTCTTTTCTTTTCTGGGTAACCTGAATGGAATAATCCTGAAAGATTAAAATTCTATGGTCTCCCACCATAATGGATTTCTCTATAGGCAGTTACAATTTTCTCTTTTATTTTGAAGTCTAAAACCGCGCTATTACTTGGCATGGCCTAGTAGAGGTTTAATCTCCTTCTGGTCCTATACGATGTGCTCTTTCTATCAGAGGGAATTCCAATCCGCCCTGAATGTGTAATGCTGAGATAAGATCATTAGAAAAATAATGAGATAGGGCTGCACCCTTTATTTGTTCTGGGATACCTATGAACCACAGGTTATTCCTGCAGTTCCGGTTCTCTAAATCATCAGTCTTATGGGTTAGTTGTTGCAATAGATTGACATTTGCCTCTGTTGTATTTTGGCCAGATATTATTGAATCCTCTGCGTCACTAACATGTTGTTCTATCGTAGATTTTCTAGTAGAGTGATCAGAATTTTTTTGTAACACGGAAATTTGAAAGGATTCCAACTTGGCATCTGTCACGAACAGCACTCACCTGAGCCTACATGACGCATGTGTGACACAGGGTTAACCAAAAATAACCACCTGGTCTGTCTAAAATGATTAAAATCCATCCCTATCTATGCTACACAGCTTTGCGGTACCAACTATGCCACCACCAAGGTTTGTTCGGAGAAGAGCTGACACTCTTATTTAGGAAGCCTTCGATTCTCCCTAGAATTATTCTAGCACAATTTACTGTAATCAGAGTTAACATAAACCTCAATGTTCTCCTCGTTTAAATTATGTAGCGTCTTGACCAAACTGTAGTGTGAATTCATAAGAACACAGAGTCGTGCTGGGAGAAGCAGAAAAAATGGGACACTCTTCAATCAGATTGACTCCCCAAAAGTGAACAAATCCTAACAGTCACAGTGCAGTTTTAACCCCATGCTGCAGGGCCCACAGCCCCCCTTCCTGTGATGTTAGAACAAACAGGTCTGTGAGAATGCCAATTAGGGTTTTATGAGTCTGCTGGAGAAACACCTAAGTTAGGTTTTTGTTACCCTGTCCTAACTTTTCACTAGTATGACTTACAAACATGATTTTACTTCCACACAACAGGTCATTAGTTCCCCTTTCTCTGCATACCACATATGCCTCTGGTAATTATGATATTGGAGAAAATTATATGATATTTTTCTGTGACCCTATTCAGCTTGAATTTGTCATTAATATATAATCCTGTCTCTGCAGTCGGCATGTCTGGGGCCTCCCAAACATGTGTTAGATTTCATTGTCTTGAAAGAGATATTCTCAAAGGCTTTCACATCTGCAACCTGCCATAAATAATATGAGGTGCTACCCTTATCTACCAGCCCCCTCTGGGTAGTTTAACATAAACAAAACACCTTGATCTAAACAGCTCCTCTGAGCCATGTCGCACTATTTCTAGGAATTAATTCCCAAACACATATTTGCAGATTTATATGCCTAAAAATTAGCTTGCACATGACAGCATCAATAAGAATTCCTTAGCTGTTTCAGCAGTTGAAGTGGATTGTGTTTGATTAGATAGGCCAGGGACATCCTGAGACATAGGAGTGGAGGTGTGAGGGGGAGAGGGAGAAGGGGGTCATTTATTGTTCGTGTTATGATTTACCCATTTTGGCGGATTCTGGTTTTCTAGAGGATCTCGTTCTTGATGGCTTATGTACAAATCTATCCATGCCCTGTCGGGCCACTTAGACAGCAGAGCACTTATTGCTGTTAATAAATCATACGGTAGCAGAATATTCACAACCCACTAGAAATAGGGGAGTACATTGATATGACAAGTTTTCTCCCAGTACCTTACAAATTTAGACAGTGAGACACTTATCATTAATGATGAATTATAGGGAAATAGATATTCGCTACAGAATAAGGGTAATGGCATACACTGATATGTCAAGTTCTCTCTCAATAAATTACACAATTACATATCAAACATAGAGAGTAAACCCACGATTCATCCTCCTAAGAAGATAAGGAACCGAAGGATCAATAATGGAAGTTTTTATTCATTTTGTAAATAGTAGGACAAAAATGTATCATTTATTTTTATGACCAATCAGAGCAATAAGAGATAATAAGATTAATAAGAGACAAAACATACTCTGTCAAAACATACACAAAAGTATAGGTAATGTAGACAACATATAGATGTGACTTGTTTATTTGAGTTGGAGGCAAAGAACATGAGGGGTGGATCGGGAGTAATCTGTCAATCATGATATCTATGGTTTTGATTGACCCACTTGTATTTCAAAAACCTCTTTGAAACAAATGTTGGGTTGGCACTTGCCTGGCCACTGTCCCATTTTCTTTATCCCAAATGCGCCCTCGAACCGTAGTTGGAGGGGCTTAAGCTGCTGTCACCACTGGACTCCTTAGCGACATCTAGAACCCCGTTCATCTGGGTAACTCTCGCTGTTAGTGTAATCCCTTCTTGGCACACCTGGGCTGGTACCCCTCACCCCTGACCTCTTGCCTTCAGATCAGGGTTGCTGCGGATGGTACCACTGGCCTATCACACTGGCCAGAGCTGCAGGTAGCGGGCAGAGCGTTGGTACTGCAATGCCTGGTCCCAACCTCAGAAACAGCCGGATAACGGATTAGTTTTGGTCTAATCTGTGGTCACAGGAATTACAGTAGTGTAATAGTCGTCAAAGCAGGTTCTTGAAGAAGTGATGTTTTATTAGCTCAAGCATCCTAATAAGGATAGTTAAACGCCAGCTTGTCGTACTAGCGGTCTTTCAAGAGTTACAGATGGAATGATACTTGGTCAAACAGGGCCATTTTTATACACATTCTGACACACCTCAGCAGGGGGTAACACCGCCCCCTGATCCTAGATGGCTCCAACACGACTGAAATATTCCATCAGATCTTAGGGTGTTATCTAATCTTGCATCTAACACAATTTAACTCTTAAAAGGCAATCTGTAGGTTTCCAAAACTTGCTGTGATCTCTTGCATCCTGTTCCAGAGACATATGAAACCTAACAAGTTTAATTACCCCCCTGTGCATCCAGCCTAAGGGAGGTGTTGGACACTGAGATGAAAGGGTCTAATTAACAAGAGTTTACCTGCCTTCAGACAGTCACAGAATACACATTTCCTCCCTTGCATATGCCTCAGAAATAAACACATTTCCTATACCAAAGTGCCACACGATATAATAAAAATCAATACATTTGCAATAATATAAATTGGCGCTCTGTGCTATTACCTTTAAATAGATTTATACAATAAGCTATTTATAAGTGATGCAGCCACACTCCTCCTCCCCTAGTCCATGTGGCAAACAGCATGCCATGTCCCCGTAGCCTCTTGGGGGTACCAGAAGTGACCCTGCTGAGATAGTCAATACACATTGCTGTGGGCCTTTCTTTGCTTGTAAATGATGTGAAAGCCATAAACTTGAAGTCGCTATCAAATAATAACACGTCCTAACTGGACCGTGTACGATTCAGCCAGAAACCTTGAGCTTGTACTGGCGTGTGGGCAGCAGAACAAGGACCTTCTGCCCTACCTCAAACACTCTGTCACGCGCGACCTGATCATACCAAGTCTTCTGCGTCATCTGCACTTCTGCAAGGTTAGCCTGCATAATCCCCATGAGATTCTCTAACCGATCTCTGAGCTTTACCACATACTCCACCACAGAGACATCCTGGGTGGGTAGCTCCCCTTCCCAAGCCTCCAGGAACAGGTCAAGAGGTCCACGGACTGTGCAGCCATATAGTAGTTCAAATGGGGGAGAAACCAGTAGACTCCTACGGCACCTCGTTTATAAGCAAACCGGAGGTGCGGCAGGTATCGTTCCCAGGCCCCCTCCTCCAAAGTTACAAATGCCTGTAGCATGTGGTTCAGAGTGCCATTGAACCGCTCGCACAGTCCGTTAGTCTGGGAATGGTAGGGGTCAGTATGGAGTTGCAGCACTCCACACTTTGCCCAGAGACACTGGACCAGTTCACTCACAAACTCTGTCACTTGATCGGTTTGGATCTCACTAGCGAACCCTACTCTGCTAAACACTCTTAGCAGCGCGTCGGCTACCTTTTCGGCAGTGATGGCGGACAGAGCCGCAGCCTCTGGATACCGGGTAGCGTAGTCTGCCACGGTGAGGATGTACCTCTTCCCCGATCAACTGGGCACAGGCTGCAAACCTAGAATATCAACAACCACTCGCTGAAAAGGTTCCCCAACTATTGGCAAAGATCTGAGGGAAGCACGAGCACTGGGGCGGCCAAGCCGCTGACACACATCATAGGACTTACAGTAGGCTAGGATGTCATCAGACAATCCACGCCAGAAAAAGTTCTGTGTCAGGCGGTTTCCTCCCTGGTGTCAAGCTATAGGGATTTTGTGGGCAACTAAATTGTGCGCGAAAACTCAGTGGGACAACTAGTTGGTCACAATTCCACCCCCATCGACATTGTCCAAGATCACCATGGTGGGGAGGCCATCCATAATGGCAGCATCTTGCAACTCCTGGTTATCTCCCCAGTCCAGATAGACCCTTGCTAAAGGCACTTCTCTTTCCAGTCCATCTGCCACAATAAGCTTGCCAGTGTGACCCTGCAATACTAAGATGGGGGCAAACTGCAATGATTCAGGCCCCCTTACTTTCTAAGTCTTTCTCCCTGCAAGGGTCCCACTTGGATGGTCTGCAGGTTCCTCCACATGTTTTCAGGGGAGGTCTTTTGGTCAAACAACCAACTCTATCCATGGAGTGACTCTCCTCACCGCCCCACTCCTCTGGACTGGCTTGTGTGGGAACAGTCTCTTTGGTCTCCCCTGTTCCAGTTAGATAAGTCAGACGGACCCCAGGACTTGAATTAGGGGCATGAGTCTGGGGTGCTTGGGTTGTGTAGCAGTCCATCCTTGGGTGGCTGATTTTCTGCAGCCATAACACTTTCTCTGATAACTTCCAGGGGGGGAGTGGGGGCTGTTGAGAAGTACCCGGCTTTGTGGGTGCTTGCTTGGGGGGTGATGAACAGAAAAAGAGTGTTCCTCTGTTCGTACAGTCCTGGCTGGTAGACTGGCGCTTCTGCCAGTGTAGTCATACCACCATCTACTTATCCAACAACTGGGCTGCTGCCTACATGGTTGCTGGGCTATGGTCCAATACCCTTTCCTTCATCTCTGGTGTACACCGACGTTGAAACTGCTCTCTGCATATTAAGTCTTATAATTTTTTCCTGGACTTGGCACCAGTTCCATTAATGCATTTCATCGTCAACTGCTGCAAATGGTTGGCAAATTCCTCATGGCTGACATGAGGGCTTTTAGCCAAGTCCGAAACTTCTGAAGGTAGGTTTTCTTGGTAATAACATAGCGCTTAAGGAGGGCCCTTATTACCATGGCATAATCTATACAGTCCTCTGGGGCCATTCTACGGTATTCCTGTATTGCACAGCCTTCTAGCATGGGAACAAAATACTTGACCCACTCCTTTGTGGGCAAATCATGGAGGCTACAGGACATTTCGAACACCTACAAATGTCCATCAATATCTCCAACTTTGTCATCACATTTAATAAAGTGGAGAGATCCTAATCTGGGCATAGCAGATGACTGTTTGCGGGGGAGGGGCGCCGATTTTTTTAAACATGCCCAGGGCGCCATGGATCCTAGCGCCGGCCCTGCTTTAAGGCCTGCCACCCACCAGGGCGGTTTGTGACCTTACACTAATATGACATACTTACTGCAGCTGGGGAGAGTAAGTGCATGAGCAGTCTCATCAGTCCTCGTAAGACCAGATCCTTCTCTCCCCATCTCACTCATACCCATTCTCCCATCAGCATGTAAATAATAAAACCATGTATGTAGGAGGTAACATGGACCTACCAGTCTCACCAGCCGTGAATTCTGATCTGCTAACACCGGATCCCAGGGGGTAAATGTATTATGGTACGATTTTTTCAACTCGCCGGAAATCGGCGAGTTGACAGCTACAATTTAAAGCAGCGCTGGCTTGTAAAGGCAAATTTGAAAAAATCGTACCATAATACATTTACCCCCAAGGCTGCATTGATGGTCACAGCTGGGCTTTCTTCTGCTCCATTTCTGCAATTATAGGGATAATGGGCACTGAAACATCTCTCTATTCAACAAATAGAAGAGACTTTATTTACACTGCTTGGGGTAAATATATCAAACTGCACTTTGGGAAGCAGTTATAATCCGCCGCACATTGGCATCAAATTCCAGGCGGCTTAGTGCTTCAAACCTCCGCATTTACTATAAGGTGGTATAGGGTGAATGTAATGTATGTAACCACGGCTGTTTGAGCAATCTGGACATTCATAATATAAGAGTAGGCACCATTGATCCATAAATTATTGTGGCAATCATTATTTAATGATTATGGAGACAGAATTAATTAACAAATAACTTATGGGGCAATTTGAATATATAATTATATTAAGGATCCATATTTGTTCAACAAACGAACAGACCAGCACCAGCAATAAGAAAAGTACAAAATGTAATAGATAAAAATAGAAAGATATATCACAGTAGTATGCCCTGCCCTGGGCAGTAGTAGTATGCCCTGCCCTGGGCAGTAGTAGTATGCCCTGCCCTGGACAATAGTAGTATGCCCTGCCTTGGGCAGTAGTAATATGCCATGCCCTAGGCTGTAGTAGTAGTAGTATACCCTGCCCTGGGCAGTCGTAGTATGCCCTGCCCTGGGCAGTAGAAGTATACTATGCCCCGGGCAGTAGTCGTATGCCCTGCCCTAGGCAGTAGTAGTAGTATGCCCTGGCCTGGGCAGTAGTAGTATGCCCTGCCCTAGGCAGTAGTAGTAGTATGCCCTGCCCTGGGCAGTCGTAGTATACCATGCCCTGGGCAGTAGCAGTATGCCATGCCCTGGGCAGTAGTCGTATGCCCTGCCCTGGGTAGTAGTAGTATGCCCTGCCCTGGGCAGTCGTAGTATGCCCTGCCCTGGGCAGTAGCAGTATGCCATGCCCCGGGCAGTAGTAGTATGATGTATCTTTCTATTTTTTTCTATTACATTTTGTATTTTTCTTATTGCTGGTGCTGGTCTGTTCGTTTGTTGAACAACTATGTATCCTGTTATTTGAATTATGGACTATGCACACCTTTTTAAGCTTTGATTTTCTTATTGTGAATTGAGTGCACCCTCATTTGAGATGTTCAGGCTCGGCTCCCCGAGAACCAAACACACCCAAACTTAGCATATACGGGTACCGAGCCGAATCAAATCGGTACTTTTGCGCTTTTTCGTAATTGAAAACGAGGCAAAACATCATTGTTACGTCGTCGGATCTCGAATCTTGTGAGTTTTGAAATATATAAGTACCGCCCTCCATGGCGATCTAGCGCCATTTCACAGAGGGACACAGAAGGAGTAGCATAGTCTGTAGAGCAGTTGGGCAGCAACATAGATAGAATAGAAAAAAGGAGGGGGTAGCAGTGTTCAACAAAGTCTACATGTCACATTCAGGAGAGCTCCATTGCTTATTGTCATTGCTGAAATATAAATCCTAGCGCTGGCAGGTTTGGTGTAATTCTGCAGTCACATTGTACTGTGTTATATAGGTAACACACAATGAGAAGAGCTCCATTGCTAGTTGTCATTGCTGAAATACAAATAATAGGTCTGGCAGGCTTTTCTTCTGAATTTGCAGTCAAAGTGTACGGTGTTATCAAAATGGATTCACAACAGTACACAGAAGAGCAGGAGCACCAAGCAGCTGCTGTCACCAGTCACGATGATAATAATCCCTCTACGTCATCTGGTACAGTCTATGTAAAAGTGCATAGTGTTTTTAAGTCAGAGAAACAAAAATGTAGAAAAACACCTTTTACCTTGGTCAAGAAAAAAAAGACCTGTAATCCAGGCAAAGTTATCTGCAGAAAAAATAAAATTGCCAACATACCATTCTACACACACAGTGGCAAAAAAAGAATGAGGCTTTCGTCTTTCTCTATGTGTGCGAGTTCTGCAACTGTCACTGAGGCATCTTCTTGTAAGGTCACTCGTGACCAAGCAAGACCTTGTCATTCGGACTCCAAAAGCGGTGTCCAAATACTTTTAAGTGTAAAAGCCGTGCTGGAAGAAAACAGTAAGGCATTAGAGGAAAATGTATGTTTAGATTCAAAAATGACATAAATTCCTGAGGAGAGTCTATCCATGAGTGCTATGTGTAATCCTGACCATTCTGATAGTGTACCCATAAAGGGCCCTTTCAGCATTTCTGCAGATGTGTGCCTGAACAGCCCAAGTATAGCCAGTGATACACAAATTGAGGATGCCACTATGGAATTGCAACAAATATCACCCTGGGGGGGGGAGGGGGGTAAGCGCTCGTTGCCATGTATTAGCTGTAAAATTACAACAGTTATCCAAGAATCAGGTGGAGCGATCAAATTAACCATAACTGATTTCATGATCCAAGGACAATTTCATCTTGCACCAATTTTCTTTTCTGCCACTGCTGTGTGCCAATGTGTCCTAGACGTGCTAGAAACTGTTGTGTGTTTGAGTCATTACTCTGTAGCTTAGCATCCAGCCAGGTCGCTGCAGTCTTTGTCCGAAAGTGTATGAAAATAATATTGTGACCTGTGAGGTGGTCAAAATTGACTGCAAATTACTTGAAATTAGTGTCATTAAGGTTAATAATAATGTAGGGACAAAAAAAGAGCAAAATTATGTGATTTTAGCATATTTTAGCAATTTTTCTAAAAAATACAGAACCAAAACCAAAACACACGAGGGCGGTATTGCAAAAACCAAACCACGAAGCTAATCCAGATCCAAAACCAAAACCAGTTGACGGGGGTCAGTGCATCTCTAATCCTCATATATATTTTTGTAATTATATTAAGGGCTAATAATATTTGACTGATAATGGGGGCAATAATTATTTAAGATGGGGCAACACTAATTATATGGCAATACTAGTACCAGCATATACTTGTGCACATGTGAGAGTACTTGTATAGCAACATGTGCGCAATATAAATGTTGGGGAATAGCTGGTACACAGTGGCACAGACTAGTGGGAGTAGCTGGTACAGGGTGGCACAGACTAGTGGGAGTAGCTGGTTCACAGTGGCACAGACTAATGAGAATAGCTGGTACAGGGTGACGGAGAGTAGGGAGAATAGCTGGTACAGGGTGGCACAGAGTAGTGGGAGTAGCTGGTACATGGTGACACAGAGTAGTGGGAATACTTGGTGGGTGCTGCAGAGAAGTGGGAATAGCTGGTTCAGTGTGGCATAGACTAGTGGGAATAGCTGGTACAGGGTGACGGAGAGTAGGGAGAATAGCTGGCACAGAGTGGCAAAGACTAGTGAGAATAGCTGGTACAGGGTGGTGCAGAATTGTGGAAATAGCTGGTACATGGTGGCACAGAACAGTGCTAATAGCTGGTACAGGGTGGCACAGAGCAATGGGAATAGCTGGTACAGAGTGGCAAAGACTAGTGAGAACAGCTAGTACAGGGTGGTGCAGAGTTGTGGAAATAGCTGGTACAGGGTGGCACAGAACAGTGGAAATAGCTGGTACAGGGTGTCACAGACTAATGAGAATAGCTGGTACAGGGTGGCACAGAGTAGTGGGAGTAGCTGGTACAGGGTGGCACAGAGTAGTGGGAGTAGCTGGTACATGGTGACACAGAGTAGTGGGAATACTTGGTGGGTGCTGCAGAGAAGTGGGAATAGCTGGTTCAGTGTGGCATAGACTAGTGGGAATAGCTGGTACAGGGTGACGGAGAGTAGGGAGAATAGCTGGCACAGAGTGGCAAAGACTAGTGAGAATAGCTGGTACAGGGTGGTGCAGAATTGTGGAAATAGCTGGTACATGGTGGCACAGAACAGTGCTAATAGCTGGTACAGGGTGGCACAGAGCAATGGGAATAGCTGGTACAGAGTGGCAAAGACTAGTGAGAACAGCTTGTACAGGGTGGTGCAGAGTTGTGGAAATAGCTGGTACAGGGTGGCACAGAACAGTGGAAATAGCTGGTACAGGGTGTCACAGACTAATGAGAATAGCTGGTACAGGGTGGCACAGAGTAGTGGGAGTAGCTGGTACAGGGTGGCACAGAGTAGTGGGAGTAGCTGGTACATGGTGACACAGAGTAGTGGGAATACTTGGTGGGTGCTGCAGAGAAGTGGGAATAGCTGGTTCAGTGTGGCACAGACTAGTGGGAATAGCTGGTACAGGGTGACGCAGAGTAGGGAGAATAGCTGGTACATGGTGACACAGAGTAGGGGGAATGGCTGGGACAGGGTGGCACAGAGCAATGGGAATAGCTGGTACAGTTTGGCACAGACTAGTGAGAATAGCTGGTACATGGTGACACAGAGTAGGGGGAATGGCTGGGACAGGGTGGCACAGACTAGTGAGAATAGCTGGTACAGGGTGGCACAGACTAGTGAGAATAGCTGGTACAGGCTGACACAGAGTAGGGGGAATGGCTGGGACAGGGTGGCACAGACTAGTGAGAATAGCTGGTACAGGGTGGCACAGACTAGTGAGAATAGCTGGTACAGGCTGACACAGAGTAGGGGGAATGGCTGGGACAGGGTGGCACAGACTAGTGAGAATAGCTGGTACAAGGTGGCACAGACTAGTGAGAATAGCTGGTACAGGCTGACACAGAGTAGGGGGAATGGCTGGGACAGGGTGGCACAGACTAGTGAGAATAGCTGGTACAGGGTGGCACAGAACAGTGGAAATAGCTGGTACAGGGTGGCACAGACTACTGAGAATAGCTGGTACATGGTGACACAGAGTAGGGGGAATGGCTGGTACAGGGTGGCTTATTGAGGGGTGTGATCAGCTGGCATTGAGTGGCATATTGAGGAATGGGATGGGGGGCACCCATCTTGCAGGTATACTAGGAGCTCTCTCTGTATAGCGGCTTGGGTTGAAGTGTGTACATAACATTACTAGGAGTAACACAGAACAGATTGTGATTTACAGGGCGCCCAGCAGCAGGAAGGAAGGTTTTATTCTGTCTCATTAAGAAGTGTTTATACACCGCTGCACGCTGGGCACAGAGCAATCCAGTCCAGGGGCCCAGGTTATATCCGTGTTTATCCTCTTCTGAGCACAGTCTCTGGCACAGGAGCACCGGAGCTGTTCTGAGCCTCAGTAGTGTCTGATATTATACTACAGCCAAGAGACTCACAAGAATACAGCCACCAGCAAAGAGTTGTTGTACAACGTTGTCACGAACACGCTCCCAGCTTCCGTGACTTTGGGTGTTTACTGTATGATTTCAGCATTAATCTCTCTCTTACCTATCACACAGGTAACAGATCTGCTGAATCGCCCCAAAACAGCGCTGTCACAAACCCACATGCAATAGGACCCCGATATACTATCATCATCACTTATTTATATAGCACCACTAATTCCGCTGCGCTGTACAGAGAACTCATTCACATCAGTCCCTGCCCCATTGTGGCTTATAGACTAAATTCCCTAATATACACACACACACACACACACACACAAACTAGGGTCAATTTGTTAGCAGCCAATTAACCTACTAGTATGTTTTTGGAGTGTGGGAGGAAACCAGAGCAACCGGAGGAAACCCACGCAAACACGGAGAGAACATAGAAACTCCTCACAGATAAGGCCATGGTCGGGAATTGAACTCATGACCCCAGTGCTGTAAGGCAGAAGTGCTAACCACTTAGCCACCATGCTGTCCCACACTAGCACACAATGCTGATTACAACCAAGGACCACACCAGCAATCAATGGGTTAACTCTTCAACACCTGCAGACTGTTACACAAATGTAAATGCAAGCAGACACTAGGCTGGTTAGTCAAATGTATTAACTCACACCAGCATTCAAAGGGTTAACATGGCCAAGCGATATTCTTCCTAACTCGCTAATGGACTCATTAGAGTATCAAGGGCACAAGTTATTAAATTTTAGATTCAATATACAAAGGTACAGGGCATTCAGATATAAAAACAAACAGACAACAATTGACATACAATTATAAAATGCATAACAGTTATAAAAACTAGAGATGCTCAGGCTCGGCTCCCTGAGAAGCGAACACACCCGAACTTAGCAGATCCGAGTACCAAGCCGAACTGACTCAGTACTTTTGCACGTCCTCGGAATTAAAAATGAGGCAAAACGCCATTGTTACGTCGTTGGATCTCGCGAGCTTTGGATTCTGTAAGTACCGCCCTCCACGGCGATCCAGCGTCATTTCACAGCGGGACGCAGAAGGGGTAGCACAGTTTTTGTCAGTCTCTAGAGCAGTTGGGCAGCGTCATAGGTAGAATAGAAAGAGGAGGGGGAGCAGAGTTCTTCAAAGTCTCCAGTGACATTCAGGAGAGCTCCATTGCAAATTGTCATTGCTGAAATAGAATTAATAGGTCTGGCAGGCTTGGTCTTCTAAATCTGCAGTCACATTGTACTGTGTTAGATAGGTAACACACAAAGAGAAGAGCACCATTGCTACATTGCTAATTGTCATTGCCATAATACAAATAATAGAGCTGGCAGTCTTGGTCTAAATCTGCAATCACATTGTACGGTGTTATATAGCTCACATGCCAACAGAAGAGCTCCATTGTTAGTTGTCATTGCTGAAATAGAAATAATAGGACTGGTAGTGTTATTAAAAGTCTCCAGTCACATTTTACTGTGCCATAGCTCACACAGAAACAGGAGGGGTGGCAGTGTCCTTGTCACTCTCAAGTCTGCAGTCACATTGTTCATGTCACTCTCCAGTCTCAGTCATGATGATACTAATCCCTCTACCTCATGTGCTAAACCCTATGTTTAAGTGCATAGTGGTTTTAAGTCAGGGAAACCAAAATGTAAATAAAAAACTTGTACCTTTTTAAAGAAAAAAACACCTCTCTAATAAAGGTGAAAGTTTACTGTAGAAAAACATCAAATTGCCAACATGCCATTTTACCCAAAATATTGCCAAGCATACCAGCATCAACTAGCTCCCCTCTCTCAGCTAGATCTCAGCACCTGCAATCTACACTTTAATCATATTGACCCTCATCAGTGTGTACCTCATCCTCAAACAATACTAATTCTTCCCCACTGGAATCCACCATGACAGAAGTCTGTGTACTTTGATGTAATTGCCAGTAATGGCCTTCCTCATGGAATTTATAGTTAATTTTACTGAAGAGCTATCACAATTTTTGGGCAATTCTTTTAGACCAGACCAAATATCAAAATGTCATGCAGACTGATCTGCATCACCACTGGGTGTCTTGGGAAAGCTATTTTTTTTCCTAGCAGCACTTTCCAAAGAAACTGAAGGAGGAGACATCATTGTGTCATGTACCACTTGAGCTGTTAGCTTGCTGACCAGAAGTTCATTACATCTCATGAGATCTGGGTCAGTTGGAAAGAAAGAGAAGACTGTTAGTCACGGCAGCCGTGGGCACCGCCGCGACTCTTACCTTACTTCCGCGGGCTATCCGGCCGTCGCTATGACGACCGTGACGTCACTGCCAGTGTCTTCTTCCCGGTTGCCTGGGCAACAACCTGAACAATGGAATTCTCCTGCCGCCACGCGCGGCCAGCTGTCAAACAGCCGGGCGCTTGCGCACAGGTCTGTACAGTACCAGCCACTCAGGGTGACGAGTTAATTAAGCAGCTGCACACTCTCCCCTCATTTGTTGGCAGGACCCTGTATTAATTAGGCTACTCCTGGGGATTCTTTCAGGGCTCTTCCCTGATTGACTTATAGGACTATTTAAGGCAGTGAGGACTGAGCCTCACTGCCGGTTATAGCGTTCTGGTCCAGTACTGCTGCCTGCTCTTGTGCTATTGTTTGGTGTTGAACCTTAGATTGATTGCCTGTGTATGACCTTTGCCTGTCCCTGGATTCTGAACCTTGCCTGTGACCCCGACTTATTGCCTGTACCCGAATTCTGAACCTTGCCTGTGACCCCGACTTATTGCCTGTACCCGGATTCTGAATTGTTGCCTGTGACCTTGACCTATTGCCTGTACCTGGATTCTGAACCTTTGCCGGTGACCCTGCTGGTACCTAACATCTCTACCGGTGCCCAGTCCAGTCTGCAGATCTCTGGCCTGTCTCCAATCCATGGCTATCTCCTGTACCTGTACGCGGCCGTGTGAGTATAAACTTATACTACTTTGAGTTAAGTTGAACCTTTCTCCAGCCTAGGTGCTGGCTAATCAGATCCAGGCTATTTCTCAAGTGGTACAGGGCCTATCTCATCGCTTGTCAGCTCAGGAAGAGGCCTCCAGACACCTGCAGCCTCAGCAAGCCTCCTCTGGCGTCTCTTCGGAGCCAAAGTTGAATTTGCCTGATTGATTCTCGGGAAGCAGGTCCTCCTTCCACAACTTTAAGGAGAGTTGCAGGTTATACTTCCACCTGAGACCACGCTCCTCTGGCTCTGAACAGCAAAGAGTCGGGATTGTAATCTCTCTACTCCAGGGTGATCCCCAGTCCTGGGCCTTCTACCTTCTACCAATGAGTCCATCCTTACAAACCGTGGATGCCTTCTTCCAAGCCTTTTGTCTGCTATACGACGACCCAGACAGCTAAGTCCCATCTCCGGGCATTAAGGCAAGGATGTCGTTCTGCTGAGGAATATTGCGTGGAATTCCGACGATGATCAACTGATAGTGCCTGGAATGGTCCGGCACTGCGGAGTCAATTCCACTTGGGCCTTATCAAGCAAATCAAGGACTCCCTAGTTCAGTATCCTGTACCTGCCTCACTTGAAGATTTGATGCAGCTTGTCATTAAGATTGACCACCGAATCAGAGAGAGGAGAACTGAACGAGAGTCATCAATACCTCCTTGCTCACCACCCAGGTCTGGTTCTACTTTTCTGGATTTTTCTCAACCCATGCAGTTTGGTGCTTATCGCCTGCCTCTGGAGGAACACTCCAGATGACGCTCACTAGGCCTTTGTTGGTATTGTGGCCAATCAGGCCACCTAGTTCGTTCCTGTCCTAGCAAGTCGGGAAACGGCAAGACCTAAGCGCTGGCGAAGAGGTGCGCTTAGGTCTTCAAATAGTCTCTTCAAAAAACTCTTTGTTGGTCCCTGGACGTATAGTGCAGCAGGTAACTTCCTGCATATCCACTTGGCTCGGACGCTTGACATTCTGGATATCAAGTTAGGATCAAGCATTACCACCTGTGGCTTGGATGGTAACCCCTTGCCTGGGGGTAGAATATTCGCGAACTCCAATGGTTCGGTTATCTGTAGGAGCCCTCCATGCGGAGGAGCTCTCATTCTTCCTGATTACTTGTCCCTCTGCTCCATTGATTCTGGGGTATCCTTGGCTTTGCAGCCATAATCCCCTTATTGATTGGAAAAAGGGGGAGATCATCCGTTGGAGCCCAGAGTGTTCCGCTTCCTGTCTGACTCTACCTCTTAGAGCTCTCCAGTCTAGTCCACAATTGCTACCTGCACCCTATCAGGAGTTCAGTGATGTATTCTGCAAGAAGAAAGCCTACTCCATTCCGCCACATTGGGATTATGACTGTGCGATAGATCTTGTACCAGGTTCCAAGTTGTAATAGGTGTCTATATTCTCTATCTATCCCTGAGACCCAGGCCATGGAGCAGTATGTGGAGGAAAACTTAAAAAAGGCTTTATTCGCCCTTCTATGTCTCCCGTAGGAGCTGGTTGCTTCTTCGTATCTAAAAAGGATGGCAGCCTTAGGCCTTGCATTGATTTTCGTGGTCTGAATAATATCACTGTTAAGAACCCGTATCCTGTGCCATTGATTTCCGTCTTGTTCGACCAGCTTAAAGCAGCCACCATCTTGTAACGCCTGCGGGGAACAGGACAGACGCAACACAAAAGAACTTACTTTGTAAACTTTGGTCACCTCCAGTCAAGCTTCCGATATCCCAGCTGCAATTCGATCCCAGCAGATCAGCAGCCGCAACCCTTGTCACCTCCAACCACGTCCCTCTAGGAAAGAGACATAGATTACGGCCGTGCCTACCAGGAAAGGGCTGTCCGAGAACACGGCAATGAACAAGGACACTCTCAGTCCAAGCTCACTTGCCGCCTCCTCACTTTGCTTGCGCCAAGGCATGGGGGACTACAGGCACTTGAGACCAGGAACAGGCCCGCCTGAAGTACCTCGCACACCTCCCGGTGAGGGCCCAGCTGAAAGGGGGAATCGAGCGAGATACTCACCGGGACACTCCCACTTCCGATCCTGCTCTCCTGCACCTCCCCGACACCTGCGGATGACAAGGAACACACAGCCTCCCTCTGCGTTGTCAGTGAGACTAAGATGTGCACCCACAACACTAAACTAACTACAACAGCGACCCGACCCTAACAACGCTCTAATGGTCGGCAACGCAACTAAGTCAAACAACTATGGCTAACTAGGTGTGGTGCACTACCGGAACTGCTCACTAACCACTACGGGGAACACCAGCCGGTGTTCACGGACTATACCGGAGGGTGGTTCCTAACCCCCTCACCCAGGTCTAACCAAGGAGACTGTCTCCTTACTATGGGGTCACCCACAGACCCTAAGGACCGGCTGCACCAGGGCCGACTGAGGCTCACTGGAACAGCACACTAACCAGCGGGCCAACTGCTGCACAGAACAGCCGATTGAAACTGAACCGCCCAACTGCCTGTACTCGGGTATCGAACACGTGTCCTTACACCCGGAACCACAGGATAACCTGCCCGGAACCGGCCTTGGGGACCCTCAACCAGAACCACGGGCCGTCCCTGGAACTGCTTCAAGGTGTGCTGCACTGCCACCGACTCACTCAGTCACCCCCTCTGGGAACCAGTGTGACCCCAGGGACCTAATGGACGGAAAAACTACGTATGTTCTTCCCTGACTATGTGTACGCTGGTAACTACACTTGTCCCCCACAGCACGAGTTAGTACAGGAAAACACAGGAAACAAGAGCCTACCTTTAATGGGGGCCTGACGTCTTGCCCCTGGACACAATTATGTAGCACACCCAAAGATACAGTAATACAGACAATACTCGCCGCACAGACAGAATAAATACAGTATACAGTACTTTGCACGCTACTCACCAGAGCACACAGCTGCTAGCCAACCAGCCAGTTGCTACAGCACCAACAGGAGCCTCCGCTCTACTGTACCTCCTAACTCCGTGTGCTCACCCCACACAGGACCGCGCCTACACTCACAAGGCTCTCGCGCCTCTGTCACACCACTAGGGCCTTATGCCCTACACACCATGGGCCTCTGCCCAGCTATACACAGAGCCTTGTGCTCTGTTTACAGGCCTTAGCCCCCTCTCTAACTCAGGGCTCTGAGTCCACTAACTAGGGCCTTGTGCCCTGCTTCCTAGGGGCACTAGCCCCTGCCTACTTAGGCCTTGTGGCCTCCCTAACTCTGCCTAGCTACTAGGGCCTTGTGCCCTTTAAAGTCTATGGGCTATCGGCCCCCTAACCAGGCCCTGTGGCCTCTCCTATGGCCTCTGGGCCACTACCTAACTAAGGGCCTTGTGCCCTTATACACCTGGGGTCTCTAGCCCCCCCTATCTAACTAACAGGGCCTTGTGCCCTTTAAGACTTATGGCCTACTGGCCCACTACTTCATCGGGGCCTAGTGCCCAATTCCTTGTGCCTTGTGCCCCTATTATATGCTGCACGGGCCTTATGCCCGACCGTGGCCACGGGCCTAGTGCCCGACTTAACGCTGAGGCTACTTACCTGCTCTGTGCAGAAATCTCAGCTTTCCACGCAGTCTTCCTTCTTCCTTCTTCGGGTCTTCCAGACCCTCCAGTTGGCGGCGCCTCTTCTCCTGTTCGGCGCTGGTTTCTCTGCTGCTCTGGAGGCGGGGGTTCTTTCAGCCCTGACAAGGGCTCCCCGCCGGCGATCACTGCTCCGGCGGCTTCCTCTGTTCCTGGTCCGCTCCAGACGTCCCACCACATCCTTCACTCTCCGCCGCCGACTGTCTTCTGACAAAATGGTGCCGCCCAGCGACTTATATAGTCGCCGGCGCGACGTCATCAGCAGGCGCCGCCGTGAGCATAGATTGGCTCGCTGCGGCGCCAATCTTTCAAACGGCTGGGCGTGAGCCACGATTGGCCAGCGGAGAAAGGTGAGCCCCGATTGGCTCATCCTTCCTCCGCGGACAGGACCTGAAAGAAAGAATACACGATACTCACCGCTGGATCGATGGACGGGTGAGTAACCTTCTTTCTTCACCCGCTTGTAGGGCTCAGCCATCCAGGGAGTCTTCAGCCCCTCCAGGGGCACAGCGACAGCCGGAATTTTCGCCCTCTTCAGGGGCACAGCGACAGCCGGAATCTTCGCCGGGCACCGGCTCCGGGGACATCTCCACAATCTTCTCAAAGATCGACCGCAGAGGTTCTACAATCTCATCCAAATCAAAAAAGGGGTTGAGTGGAAAATGGCCTTTAACACTCAGTCGGGACACTTTGAGTATCTTTTTATGCCATTCGGTTTATGTAACGCTCCGGCAGTCTTCCAAGACCTAATCAACGATGTGTTACGGGAATTCCTTGGAAAAACAGTTGTTGTCTATCTGGATGGCATGCTAATTTATTCCCAATCTTTGTCTCGGCATCTCCAGCATGTTTGCGAGGTCCTACTGAAATTACGTGAAAATCATCTCTACACAAAACGGGAGAAATGTGAATTCGAGGTTTCCACAGTGGCCATCTTGTGGTACACATCATCTCTTCATCAGGATTCGCGATGGATCCCACTAATGTTCAGGCAATTCAGGACTGGGTCCTCCCTACTAACTTGAAGGCGATCCAAAGATTCCTTGGCTTCGCTAATTATTATTGAAGGTTTATAGGCTCATTTTTTCTCTTTGGTGGCTCCTATCATCGCCCTCACCCGAAAAGGAGCTAACCCAGCTGAGTGGTCCCCAGAAGCATTGGCGAGTTTTTCAGCCCTCAAGGCCGCATTTATTTCTGAACCAGTTCTTAGACACCCAGACCCAGAACTTCCATTCAATGTGGAGGTAGATGCCTCCGATGTTGGTGGAGGTGCCATTCTCTCTCAGAGAGACCCTCAGCATAAGAAATTGCATCCCTGTGCTTACCTGTCTAGCAAATTTTCGCCCGCTGAAATTAATTATGACGTTGGAAACAGTGAATTGTTGGCTATCAAGTGGGCCTTTGAAGAATGGCAGCACTGGTTAGACACACATGTCAATCAGAATCAGTCTGTCCTCAGCTTACCACCCTCAGTCGAATGGTCAGACGGAAAGAACCAACCAGTCTTTGGAACAGTTCCTGCGCATCTATGTTTCCAAGTTCCACGATAACTGGTCCTCTCTCTTGCCTTTGGCGGAATTCGCATACAACAGTTCCTGCCATTCCACAACACATACATCCCCATTCTTCTGTAACCTCGGGTTCCACCCAAAATCTAACTCTTTCTCTTCTGCTGTTTCCGTTGGTGATTCCAGGACACCTTCCTTCACAGCTAGGTTAAGGTCTGTCTGGAAAAAGGTGCACTCTGCACTAGGTCAAGCCTCTCACAAATCCAAATCCTTCGCTGATCGCCGTCATGGTCCGTATTCATTGACGGTTGGGGATCGAATCTGGTTGTCCACACGAAACATCAAATTGAGGCAACCCTGCAGGAAACTGGGGCCCCGATACATTGGACCATTTTCAAATTAGAAAAAGATAAATCCAGTGGCATTCAGGCTTAAACTACCCCCTTCTTTAAAAATACCCTGCACATTTCATTGTTCTCTTCTTAAAAAAACTGTTTCCCCCAGCAAGCTTAACCAGCCTTCCTCTAACAGGCCCCGGCCTCTGATTGTGCATGGAGACCATGAATACATCGTCAAAAGAATTCTTGACTCAAGGAAAGTTCAAGACCAAGTCCAGTTCCGTGTACATTGGCCCTGAGAAACGATGTTGGATACCGCAGAGGCGTCTCGATGCTGAGAGACTCATTAAGGATTTTTTTAAGAAGTTTCCCATGAACCCTGGATGTCGGGGTTCCTTGAGCCCTCCTCAAGGGGGAAGGGGTACTGTTAGTCGTGGCGGCCGCGAGCACCACTGTGACTCTTACCTTTTTTCCGCGGGCGTCCCGGCCATCGCTATGACGACCGGGACGTCACTTCCGATATCTTCGTCCCGGTTGACTGGGCAACAACCTGGACGCTGGAGTTCTCCTGCCGCCGCGCCCGGCCAGCTGTTAAACAGCCGGGCGCGTGCGCACAGGTCTGTACAGGACCAGCCACTCAGGGCTACGAGTTAATTAAGCAGCTGCACACTCTCCCCTCATTTGTTGGCAGGACCCTGTATTAATTAGGCTACTCCTGGGGATTCTGTCAGGGCTCTTCCCTGATTGGCTTATAGGACTATTTAAGGCAGTGAGGACTGAGTCTCACTGCCGGTTATAGTGTTCTGTTCCTGTACTGCTACCTGCTCTTGTGCTATCGTTTGGTGTTGAACCTTAGATTGATTGCCTGTGCATGACCTTTGCCTGTCCCTGGATTCTGAACCTTGCCTGTGACCCCGACTTAGTGCCTGTACCCGGATTCTGAACAACTGCCTGTGACCTTGACCTATTGCCTGTACCCGAATTCCGAACCTTTGCCGGTGACCCTGCTAGTACCTATCATCTCTACCGGTGCTTCGTCCAGTCCGTAGTTCTCTGGCCTGTCTCCAATCCGTAGCTATCTCCTGTACCTGTTCACGGCCATGTGAGTATAAACTTATACTACTTTGAGTTTAAGTCCTGGGGGCATCTGAGTGCCTGACAGCATAACCAGTCTCTACAGGAAAGGCGACTGCTAAAGGTGAACACCTCTGCTACTAGTTCTATAAGTTTATACCGCACTGGTTGCCGTAAGAAAGACATAGCTCTTAAACCTAGGATCATGCGCAGTTGCCAAAATTTAGTGATCCAATTTCAAGATGTTGATAACTCTCGGATCCTGGTGAAGTGAATAAAGTACTTGATCTACAAGTGCTACATAGTTAGTGGAATTTCTTAGTTCCATCTCCTTCAATTTGTCTGAACTCACTTCACAGGCGAATACTGAGTGGTTTCAGCACCTTGCACAACACGGACAGTATTCTCCACTGAGCTGCACTAAAGTGCATTCCCCCTAAATTCTATTCTTCTTGCAGCTGCTGCATTCTCCTACATGCTGTTGCAGAATCCTGAAAATGACCCTAAATATTTCGGGACACAGACAGCATCTCCTGCATGCTATCGTCATTTTTAAAAAAAGTTCTGTATCACCAAGTTGATTGTGTGAGTAAAACAGGAAATGTGATGGAATTCCCCCTGCTGTAATGCTCTAACAATATTGGTGGCGTTATCACAAATCACATATCCTCAGGAGAGTCCAGCAGGATAAGCCATGTTGCAATGACATCCCTTAGTTTTTCAAACAGGTTGTCAGCGGTAATACCTCTGACCTGCGCCTTGTCTCTTCTCTGATAACCACCTCTCTCTCCTGCCTACAAGACTTCTCCCGTGCTGCTCCCCACTTATAGAATTCTCTACCATGCTCAATTAGACTTTCCCACAGCCTTCAAATTTTTAGATGCTCTTTGAAAACCCATCTCTTTTTTAGAGGTAACCTTATCCTCGATAACACTATTCACACTAATGCACCCTCACAACTATCCTAATCTCCACTCTGAACCACACTCGCTCCTATTGTTTCAGCTGTGCCCTCTTCCCTTTAGAATGTAAGCTCTCTTATGAGCAGGGTCCTCCATACCTTACAACTCTATAATAATAATAATAATAATAATAATAATAATAATAATAATAATATGCCTCTTAGTGAAGCAGATGATACACAGAGGCTGCCTCTGAAAAATGTGACGTACTTGGGTACATGCTGCTGCTGTCCCTGCTGGTGAAGGCGAATCACCAATCCAGTGGGCTGTCACAATCATATAATCTTTAGTTTGCCCAGTTTCACTTGTCCACATATCTGTGGTTAAGTGTACAATGGGTAGAATGGCATTTTGTAGCCCAATAATTACATTTTCCGAACCTTCTGGTAGAGGTGATGAATTGCTTTTCTAGTAAAATGGTGTTGTGATGAAATTTGGTAAGGAGGACAGAAGACCTCAAGTAACTGCCTTAAACCAGCTGCATTAATAGTGGATATTGTGCGCAGATCTAATACTGCATAGTCACCATGGCGTCTGTGATCCTCTTTGCGACTGGGTGACAGTTTTCATACTTGCTTCCTCTTGCAAAGGATTGTTTAACAGTCAATTGTTGTAAACTACTAGTAGTCTTTTTCTTGGTCTGCTTCTGGTTTGAAGATCCATCCCCAGCCGCAGGAGCAGCAGCAGTGGGCCTAACGCACAAGGATTCTTCTGCGGAGTCCTGGATAGGCAGGGGCGCAAGCAGGGGGGGTTCTGGGTATCCAGAAACCCCTCCCCTCCACTAACGAAGTGTCCCTACATACGGCACTGTACTATACAGCAGCCGCGGCACTGTCAAAGTAGCGTCAGCGGCGGTGCTGTATTGTATACAGCACCGCCGCGGACGCTTCTTTGACAGCACCGCGGCTGCTGTATAGTACAGTGCTGCCGAAATGGAGCTGATGCGCGGCAGCTCTCTTTAACAAAAATTATTTTTTTGGGGTGGGGGGGGGAATCCTGCGTGCGGGGAGGAGTCATCTCACCTTAGAAACTTGGATGCAGGACTAACTCCGATCACGTGTGAGGATATTGATGATGAAGGTGTTGGGGGTGTAGATTGCAGGTGCTGGGATCTAGCTGAGAGAAGGGAGGTAGCTGATGCTGGACTGCTTGTTGTTATTTTTTAGCATAAGTTTCTGATTTTCACAAAAGCTTTCCATGAGCTCACTTCAAATGGCGTAACATGGATGAGGTTCCTAGATGGTTAAGGTCCCTACCTCTACTGAGTGTGGCTTTACAATGCTACAAATGGCTAGACAACTGTTGTCAGGATTTGTGTAAAAATAATTTCACACATAAGAGGTGGCTTTTTTGGTCTTATGCCCAGGCATGACAATGGCCGTCTTCTTATCACGGGCAAGAACTGCTTCCACTGGTGCATGACTTGCCACGGTAGAGTTCAGTAACAGCACTGTTTGCTTAGGTGCCTTAAGCCCATTGTTAGATTGTTTTGAGGGGGCCCAAACAAAGCAAGCACTGCAGCCACAAAGTGGCACTGCTTCTCGCTGGAGCACTTGCTTTGTTAAACTGTACATGTCCTTTTCAATATCTTATACAAGGGTGGGTGGGAGGACCCAGGACAATTCCATCTTGCACCACTTTTCTTTTCTGCCACTGCTGTGTGCCAATGTGTCCTAGCTGTGCTAGGAACTGCCGTGTGCTTGTGTCATTGTTCTGTCGCTTACCATCCAGCCAGGTCACTGCAGTCTTTGTTTGAAAGTGTATGAAAATAATATTGTGACCTATGAGGTGGACACAATTGACTGCAAATGACTTGAAATTAGTGTTATTGAAGTTAATAATAATGTAGGGGAAAAAAAAGCAAAATTATGTGATTTTAGCAAAAAAAACAGGGATTTTAGAAAAAAATAGGGATCCAAAACCAAAACACACAAGGGTGGTTTTCCCAAACCAGATCAAAACCAAAACCAAAACCAGAACACGAGGGTCAATGAGCATCACGAATAAAAACAAATGGGGTGAATGTACATAGAATAAACTTACGTATAATAATCTGTATGCCTGGGGCAGACAGAAGAGATGGAGAGTCCTTCAATTAGATTGAACCTGAAGAGCTGACCATTTGTCCCTTCACACACAGGCTTTTAAGCCAACTCAAATGGGACAGCATTCAGAGGTGCAGTGTTGATGCTAATGTGGGGGCGGAAATGTCCCCTGGGGGTCAACTATAGTTTGCTCAAATATGTTCCAAAAGTTTTGACCTGTCTTAACTTTTCTCAAATATATCCCAGAGACATAACTCCCCATCAATAAACTGGTCATAATCTCCCGCATATTTACATATCAAACATAAAGGACTACTGGTACCTATAATTCACAACCCTGGTACAGATTCTGCCCCAGAGTACTGTGTGACACCCTCATTTCCCAAAATATGAAATATGAATGCATGTTCTTTGAAGTTCATATTTTCTATATACCTGCATAGATAGCCTTCATGCTTCTGCATCTGTATACAAGGTTCTCACCTAGTCTATAGCTTCCCCTAATTTACACCTTACACCTTTGTTGTTACCCTGCCTCATTAGACAGTCTACTCTAAATAGGAAACACAGGATCAAATACAATGTATAGCTGTGGTCTGCATATCTGAATTAGCTTCCTGACAGAATGTCTGTTGTGCCTAATTACCAACCACTGGGTTAATTGACCAAATGTTTTAAAAAGAAAACAAAAACTTTTATCTGAGGGAAAAATCAGGTTCTTTTCTATTTATCAATTTGATATTTGAGGCCCTGACATTCAATATTCTAATTAAGTTCACCTCCTGACAAGCACATATACTGTGGCGATATAGAATCACATTATCATGAAGCTTGTGTAATTCACTTCTTAGCCGTTTCTTGTGTAGAGGAACAAGTTTTGGGGCCTCAATTAAAAGGACATAATTTGGCAAACTCCTTAGAGCAGACTGCGGCCTGAGGTCACTATCATTCCCCAAGGCAGCTGAGCCATTATTATTATTATTATTATTATTATTATTATTATTAACCCTTATTTAAAGGGTTCCACATGATCACCGCAGCACTGTACAGAGGGAAAACAACAAGACAGTACATGGTATAACAGTAGAATACAGTAAACAAATAACACTATCGTTCTCAACACAGCTACAGGGTTACATTCAGCGCAGGCTGAAATCTGTGTCCATTAGCGTGGGTGCAACTAACAGGTTTAGAGTCAATACAGAGGAGTGACGAAAAAGGAAGAGTGGAGTCAATGGGCAGAGAGCCCAAGGAGGAGGTGCGCAGTGTAGCTGCTGAGTTAAAGTTATAGGTAATGAGAACAGGAGGGAATAGGGCCTAGAAGTTTTATAGATGTTGGGTCTGTTGGGTTGTCGGTGGGAATGTTAAAGTCACCTAGGATGATGGAGGGGAGGCTTGAGGAGAGGTAGTGGGTATGCGAGACAGCAAAATTATCAAGAACATGGGAAGTGGGACCAAGCGGGTGGTAGATGACTGAGACACGGAGAAGAATGGGGTAGAAGAGACGGATAGAGCGGACTTCAAAGGAGAAGAATGAAAGGGAGGGGTCAGGTGAGACAAAAGGTACAATTGGGGATAGGAGGATGCCAACCCCGCAACCTGGCCAGTCATCGGATCTGATGGTGTGGGTGAAAGCGAGACCGCCCATAGGAGAGAGCAGCGGGGGAAGCAGTATCAGTGGAAGAGAGCCAGGTTTCTGTGATGGCAAGAAGGTTAAGGGAGTTTGAGATGAAGAGGTCATGAATAGAGGGCAGTTTGTTGCAGATGGATCTGGAATTCCAGAGAGCACAGAAAAAAGGGAAGTAGGGAGATATGGATGACATTGGAGGGTTGTTGGTGTGTGGGGAGGGGATAGATCTGTGACTTACATGAGGACAAGGGGTGGGGATGGCTATTGGACAGGAGCAATTAGACATGGTGAAAGACTAAGAGAGTAGGGAGAGGAGGGATAGAAGTGGAGAGGATGTACTAGCAAATGAGTGGGCAGCGGGTACAGGGGTACTTGGAAGGGGATCAGGGCAGAGAAGAAATTGAATTTTATCACTAAGAGAAGTCTTTCTTTGATAAATAGAGTGCAATAAGTCTGTGTTCACGTGACATATCTCATGCTGGTGCTGGTGCAGTATTGTACAATTATAATGACTATTAGTGGCAGCATTTAGCAGCTTCTGGCCATCTGTGTATTGACCCCTCCAGCTGATGATAATTTATTAATTAGCATCACATTATATCAAGTCACAGGCATCTATTTACATTACTGATTTCTCAATTGTATCTGAACAACTGCAGGAAATGCAGTTTTGCATTTACTACTAACACCAACCTTTTTTGATTTGGATGTAAGTATAGTAATGTATACACCTGACGTGTGTCATTCTATGGCTTTTTTGACTGCACTCTTCATCAAGTCAACTTCAGCTTTGTGGGAGTGGAGCCACAATTGTGATCAAAAGGAGGGACACACTAATCTTGGGAGCTATGCTTTGTTGTACCTGGTTAGTACTTGGATGGTACACGCCACCTGGGTATACCAGGTACTGACGACTTCTTTCCCCCATGGCTGCCAGCAGGGGTCGCTCTTCTCTATGGCTTCTCACAAGCATTTTTTTTCCTGCACTCTTCATGAACTCTTGCACATCTGGCTCTTTTTAATCTGACTCAAACTTGCTCATGATGTTACCTAGTCTCTTTCTAGGTGGAGCCAGGCTGGTGACAGGTTTAAGTGAGGAGGTTCACACTGCCTACAGCACCACCATCCTGATAACACTGTGGCTACTGATAAAAGAGGTTGTCATGTCTTCTTATTTATGTTTATGTATTGTGTTATAAATGATGTCTTCTGACTGTTTGCTCTATTCTTATATGTTCTTAAAAGTCCACTAAGAACTCTCTTCACCTGACGACCGGTGCCGCATAGACTACTTGCACCTCACCTTGTGGGACTTCGTACAGTAGATATCGACCGCAATTCACCAGAATAGCCATATGGCTTAGAGCATGATTTTCCCCAAAAAAAGACAGAATAGTGTGTCAGGGATGGCTGGATCTGTCGGCTCCCTTATCTAATAACTTATCAAATAATCAAAGTCACACAATATATCACCTCCAATTTGGAGGAAACCGCTTCTGACCACCTTTACCTGTCACAAACCGCACTCTGAACACCTGACTTGTAGGCTTGCTGTAAAGGGACATACAGGAATCCAGCAATTCAATCTGGCACTCACCTCTCGCTAAGGTTACAGATCTAACTGGTCCCTCTTCCAAAACAAGCCCCCGCTTCCACACTTCTCTGCCACCATCTACGTATAGGACCCGTAGAACTTATTACTTATTGCGCACACTCTGTGCTCTGATAGTGAAAATAGTTAACATTTCCCACACTGGTATTTAAAGAGTTAACAAAGCCAAGCAATCAACCTCTCCTAAACAGGCAGGGAATTTGTGTAGAGCAATAAGGACAGCACTTACTAAAATTTTGTATTTAATACACAAAAAGTACAATGCTTTCAGGTTATAAAAACAATTAACAAAATATGATACAATATACAACAAACAGTTAAAATAAAAGGAGAGAGTTCAGCGGAGAAAACCTACATACGAGTTGTATAATCTGCGCAAAGGCAAATTGGCTGGCAAGATAGACAGCTTATCAATGATGATTGATAAGACTGACAATTTCTTGTAAGTGGTCTCATTTTTTTAAAGAAATTTTTTCTACCCTTCCCCTCCTACTGGGATGTGGTCTCCAGGGTGCCTGTGACACATTTTACAACTATAATTTACATCTTCCCTATTTAATCCCCAATGCTAAAATGTAACCTATCTTTCCTGGGTAGTGTCACACATAATCCAATACAAATTTACCAATTTATTGATACCAAACAGGCATAGGTCCAATGTATAAATTGAACTGATACTAATTTCCTCTCATTCTCTGTGTGACAGACAGCTTTGTTCAACGTATGGGTTGCTCTTCACCCTACTATTGATGAATATGTAATTGATCACTAAGTATATTGATTGTAAGTGGTATTTTGGAAATAAAATTATATTTGTCTATATAAAATATAGTAAGCTATCATGTGGTCTCCTTGTGTAACACCACATGCTGGGCTGATTCCGTAAAGTCTGTTCAGGTGGCAAAAACCACTGCAGTACCAGGGCATGGCTCACCACAGGGGCCTTTTTAAGCTGTTTAGTTCCCCATAAGGTGACAATGTTATCTGGTAACACAGGACAGTATTTCTGGCCTCACATTTTACACAAGGAATTAGATCATTAACCCTTTGAGAGCAGTTTGTCTGCATTTAACTTACAGAGAAACACAAATTATAAATGTATTCAATAGTTACAATGCAGTCCCTGATGATTGTGCTTTACTCACCACAGTTATGTTATTTGTTAATCGTTACAACTGTAATTCCTCTCTGTTCAATGCAGAGGGTTAAACTGAGCTAACCATAAACCTGGTATCCTGACACATATTGGAAATATCTCCTGCATTATGCAAATTACTGCATTAACCGCAGTTCCCATAATACTCAATGGGGACTGCAGTCTGGGCAGTTTTATCAAGCTCAGAGATCCTATGTGGAGAGCATTGCAGCAGAGGGATCTTCAGCTCTCTCTCCAGCAGTGTTGCTGTTCTTTACCGCAAATTGCTCATGCACAGTAAAGACTCCAGGTCAGAACTCGCAGTCTGCAATAAAAATGTAATTGCCAGGACAGCCTCCTATCACACGCCCTTTCCCAACATGACTTCTATATTAAATTGAGCCGAAAAATAATTAACGGGGCAAAAATCTCTTAATAAATAAGCCCCACAGGGTAGAGCAGAGGGGATTACAAGGCAAGGAAATACCTGCGGGCGGGGGGATGGGGGGTTGAAGAAGTAAAAAAGTAAAAATTATTGTATGTGGGGCATCGGCTGTAGGAGGGGGTAATTCAATACCTACAAGGGGGAGTAAGTAAAAATGACTGAGAGGGGGGGCAATGGCTGTAAGGGAGGGTAAGGGAGGGTAAGGAAATACCTGCAGGGGGGGCAATGACTGTAGGAGGGAGTAATGAAAATATCTTCAGGGGGGAGTAAGGAAAGTGGCTACAGGGGGGGAGGGCAATGGCTGCAGGTGGGGTAATGAAAATGGCCGAAGGTGGGTAATGAAATTCATTTTGCTATTATGAATTAAGATTTTTTTTATCTATATATATATATATATATATATATATATATGTAACCCCTGGGGATGCTGCAGTTGGACTTGAGCACCCAGGGGCTAATAATCACAATTGCATCAGTAAGAAAAGAGATGCATATAGCTATTTACCAGTCAAGGAGAAGGAACTACATCTCCCAGAATGCTGTTATGAAGAGGGGGCGGAGCCTAAGAAGACTGAGAAACCAGAGGGCGGAGAGAGAGAGGGAGAGAGGAGCATCCTGGGAGAGACTGAGCTGTGTGACCAGTTCAGATAGGTGACCCTAGGGAGAAGGGCACTGGATGAGTGATCTGAGCAGAGAGAGCAGTCTGCAGAGATATCAAAGCTCGGTGCAGTTCTGAACAGAACCTGCTGGAAGCCACAGTTTGAAGCTGTAGGAGGAGGTTTGCATGCATCTCTGAAGAAGGACATTTTACAAGTCAGCCATTTTGGAGATAATCAAGTTCAGACCTGTGACACACTGGTGCAGATAAGTTACTGGTTATTTTTATCTATCTGTTGTTGTTCAAGTGGGGTTTGGACTATATCTGGCCACAAGGGCTGAAGAGTTAGGGATAGATGGGTGGGCAGGTAAATATGCACCAAGTGTGTGTCTAATCAGCACTTGTGGAACTACAAGTCCCAGGATACAAATTAGAAAGGATTTTACAGTTGTTGCTAGAGGAGGGTCTGCATACTGTGACTGCTGTACCTCACTGCAAGTGATTTAAAGACCTCCAAAATCTGCAAACTGGACACATGATGTTTCCATGCCATGCTGCATACATACAGAAGGGCCCCAACTTGCAGTGCACTGCTCTATTTGTGTGGTGTGTTTGAATACTGCTGTGTGTGTTTGGCAGTACATTGTAGGGCTATAAGGGAAAATATATAAATTCACCCTGCAAGATATTCACAGTATCAGGAGCAAGTAAGATATCTGATATATTTTTTCATGTGTATAAAGCTGTGACAGTTAATGGTTATATTGTTATATATTATATTATATTGTATGCTGTTATTGATTTATTGCGAGTTTTTGTGTTAACTTGGTGTGCATAGTAAGAAGTGGTGCGCCACTTTCATACACACTTGTTTTATTACTGTATTGTATTGTTTGCACTATTATTTCAAATTATACCAAAGTATATTTTTCTATAAAATTACAAAGCTGCATTTAGGATTTCCATTTAAATAAATGTGCCTGGCTGGCTTTTGCAGCACACATTTTGTCACAGAGTGTTAATACTGGGCAGGGGGTTTCCCGAATCTCCCCCTGGTGTATCTTTTGAACACCCCCCCAGAAGAGAAAGCAGAGATTCGGGTGGAGGCACTGAAAACCAAGTACCAAGGTGAGAAGCATCTGCGTGGTTCAATATATATATATACCCTCACAACGCTTAATACACAAGGGGGTGTTACAGTGGAGGCACTGCTGAGATACTGAAGACACACTCAGTGAAACCCATCAGCACAGACGTCATGGATAGTATAAGAGAAGAAGTGTTTCTGTGGTGTGAACAACAGACTGTGGCCCCAACTCGATGTTTAGGGATCTATGGTGACTCTCAGGGAGTGACAGATGAGGAAGTCCTGCATGTGCTCCACAGGATTTATGGGGTAGAACATCCTAAAATCCTTGGATGGAAAGATAGAGATCAGCATAAGACCAGTCTGATCCTCTGTGAGACGCAAGCAAAATTGGATAAAGATTTTCTTCCCTCCCTCGTTTCTGGGCCACAAAAACAACAATGGCATATTGTGATACCGTTAAAGCCAAAACAGCTAGTCGCAGCACCTCTTAATGCTGAACTTCCAGATGGAGATATTAACCGACAAGTATTCCCTCAGGCCAGGGAAGAGAATTCTCAGTCACCCTCCAGTACTAGGAAAACTGATGAGGATCAAAGCGAACTGTTCCTCACTGCTGTACAGAAACTGGTAGACCAGTTAGGAAAGTCACAGCATGAAGGGGGCTACAGAAGGCTCCGGCTCTTCTCAGGAATAAAACCAGTCCCTACTGGGGAAGAAACTTACGAGGCATGGAAAGAGATGGCTTCCCAATACCTGGAGGAATGGCATTGCTCCGAACCCTATAAGAGACAGCGGATCGTTGAAAGTCTGCGAGGTCCCGCTGGAGAACTAATCCAAGCTGTACGGAGAAGTGACCCCCAAGCCACTGCACGACACTACTTAGCGACTCTAGATCAGGAATATGGAATGGCAGAGGATGCAACAGATCTGCTCTATCAGCTACGCCACACCTATCAGGAGTCAGGGGAGACATTGTCCAATTATATCTATCGGCTGGACAAGCTGATCCACCTTATTGTGTCAAAGAAAGGAATACCCCTAGCAGAAGTAGACGACAGGCGTATGCAACAGTTGTTACGGGGTGCTCTGTCCCATGACCCAGTAGCGATGAAGATAAGAAATGCTCAACTGGGACAACCATCACCTACTTTTCTTCAGTTGATACAAGATGTTAAACAAGAGGAAGCTATAGTTAAATCCCGAGAGAGGGTGACCAAGAAAGTCAAGGTCGTACAGTCAAAGCCCGAGGCTGACCTTCCCAGCACTGAGTTAATGAAGATTGTGGAGAAACAAGGTGAGCAGATTGCTCAGTTGTTGGAGATGCAGAAGCAGATTCAAGCACAGATGCTGAAATACCACAATACCGAGCAACTGCACCCGAACATCCACCCCCGGCAAGTTCTCGAAGCTAACACTACTCGGAAACAGAACAATTGTTTCACTTGTGGAGAAGTTGGGCATCTCGCTAGACAATGTCCTCAGAGGAAGGGAGGAAGGTGGTCACCCTCACCATCCCACCGGGATAGGAAGCTTTCGGAAAACTGAAAGGGAGGACCAGGAACCCCCACACTGGCCCTCTAAAGAAAGCTGACATTAACACTGTGGGGAACTCTCACCTGGAATGGGGTCTTTTGCCAAAAGGATTGCTGGGACCCTCTCCTCACGTGCCGGCATGTCTAAATGGGAGACCTTGTATGGCCTTGCTAGATAGTGGTTCACAGGTGTCCATTGTGTTCGAGAAGTGGTACCGAGATAATCTATCTGACTTGCCCATAAAGCCATTGTGTGGACTGACCATCTGGGGTCTGAGTGACAAGAATTATCCCTACCTTGGGTACATCACTGTACCTTTGAAGTTCCCACGGGAAGTAGCTGGAATAGAAGAAGAGGTGAACGTGCTTGCACTTGTCTGTCCTGAGGCCGAAGGAGAACCTCGAGATGTCTCAGTGATTATTGGAACTAACTCCCATTTGTTCGAGATACTGGCCAACTGGTGCCAAGAGGTGGGAGGAGCAAGTTATAGTAAAACACTTAAGATTCATCCTATGTGTCTTGCTGCTTATAAGAAGAAAGAGGAAAAAAAATCTCAGAAAGAAACCACATTACAAATAGGAAGTTTTGATCAATGCTTTAATGGTAGTGATGCTAGTCAAGAAGACCGACACTGGCTAGTTATGCAAATGCTACAAAGAGAGGCTGCTTTCTCTTCGGGGGACTGGGATTTAGGTCTAGCGACAGGAGTGGAGCACCACATAAGGCTAACGGACGACAGACCTTTCCGAGAACGGTCAAGACGCCTAGCCCCTGCTGATTTGGATGATATTCGGGAACATTTAAGGGAGATGCTAGAGAATGATGTGATTGAGAGATCTGAGAGTCCCTATGCTTCTCCTATTGTGGTGGCTAGAAAGAAGACGGGAAAAATACGGATGTGCGTGGACTACCGGACATTAAACAAGCGCACGATTCCTGATCAGTACACTGTCCCTAGGATAGACGAAGCCCTTGATTGTCTTCAGGGAAGCAAGTGGTTTTCTGTGCTAGATCTACGCAGCGGGTACTATCAGATATTGATGAGTCAGAAGGATGCTGAGAAAACCGCCTTCATCTGCCCGGTTGGATTCTTTCAGTTCAAAAGATTGCCACAAGGATTATCAGGGGCTCCAGCCACTTTCCAACGATGCATGGATGATGTTGTGGGTGACATGAATTTCAGGGAAGTGCTGGTATACTTGGATGATTTGATAGTATTTGGCCAAACATTGAATGAGCACAACGAAAGACTCCTCAAGGTATTGGATCGCTTAATAAAGAAAGGGTTGAAGTTGTCCCTTGACAAGTGTAGCTTCTGTAAAACCCAGGTCAAGTATGTGGGATATGTTGTGGATCGGGAAGGAATTTCTACAGATTCAGCGAAGATAGAAGCGGTGAAAGAATGGCCTCGACCAACAATACTGAAGGAATTAAGGTCTTTTTTGGGGTTCTGTGGCTATTACAGAAGGTTTGTCCCAAACTACAGTAAACTTGTCAAGCCTCTTACAGATCTAACTCGAGGTTATCCTGCTCCAAGAGGTTCCCATCGGAAAGAGAAACCATTGTTCCGGGTAAATGATGCGTTCGGGGAAAGGTGGAGTGAGGCTTGCGAACAAGCTTTTGAAGGATTGAAAACCTGCCTGATTCAAGCGCCTGTTCTGGCATATGCCGATCCAGAGTTACCATACATTCTGCATGTAGATGCCTCCTTTGAGGGACTTGGGGGAGTGCTATACCAAGTGCAAGAAGGAAGGTTAAGACCAGTCTATTACATCAGTCGAGGTCTCTCACCCAGTGAACGGAACTACCCGGTGCATAAGTTGGAGTTCCTGGCCCTTAAGTGGGCAGTTGTTGACAAACTTCACGACTACCTGTATGGAGTACCATTCGAAGTGCATACAGACAACAATCCCCTCACATATGTGCAGACCACAGCAAAGCTAGATGCAACTGGGCACAGATGGTTGGCGGCGCTGGCCATTTACAATTTCACAATAAAGTACAGGCCTGGGAGAAGAAATGTAGATGCCGATGCTTTGTCAAGATTACCGGGAAGGTTTGTGGAATCTCAGGAAGAAGAATGGATAGAGTTGCCAGCTCCAGAGGTGAAGGGGATGTGTCACGAGGGACGTGTGGTCGTGCCTCCAGTCAAAGAATGCTTAACAGCTCTAGGGGCAACGACAGATGCACTACCAAGACAATATTGCTGGCTGAGTCAAATGGAGCTCAGTGATCTTCAGAAGTTGAGTTCAAGCCAAGTCAAAGAAGATCAGCAGAATGACTCCTCTATAGCAGCAGTTAGGTGGTCTGTTAAACACAGACAAAGAATCCACCCGAGTAGTTTGAAAACGGAGGAAGCTATTTTGCTAAGCAGACAGAGAGAGTCATTGGTGGTGAAGCAGGGGCTACTGTATAGAGAAACCAGCCGCAAAGATGGCAGAGAGAGGAAACAGCTAGTATTGCCAAAGAAGCACCGTCCCATGGTTCTCCGTGCGTTGCATGATAAACACGGCCACCTGGGAATAGAGAAGACCATGAGTTTAATTTCAGATAGATTCTACTGGCCGAAAATGGAGATAGACATTGAGAGTTATTGTAAATCTTGTGGGACATGCATACTTCGAAAATCCCTCCCAGAAAAGGCTGCCCCCTTAAAGAATATATCCAGCAATGGGCCTTTAGAGTTAGTCTGTATTGACTTTCTATCAGTGGAACCGGATGAAAGCAACAAGTGTAACATTCTAGTGGTGACAGATCATTACACCCGTTATGCTCAAGCCTACCAGACAAAAGACCAGAGAGCTGTGACCGTGGCAAAAATCCTATGGGAAAAGTTCTTTGTCCACTATGGACTGCCTGCCCGCATTCATTCAGATCAGGGTCGGGATTTTGAGAGCAAGCTAATAAAAGAACTGTGCGAGGTCTGCGGGATAAAGAAGTCCAGGACTACTCCTTTCCATCCCCAAGGAGATCCGCAGCCGGAGAGATTTAATCGGACCCTTCTCAGCATGATGGGCACTTTGGACACTAAAAAAAAGGCACATTGGAGTAGGCACATCAGCCATTTGGTCCACGCCTACAATTGCACGAAAAACGAGTCCACGGGGTACTCCCCATATCTCTTAATGTTTGGAAGGGAGGCTAGATTACCAATCGATATCTGTTTTGGAATGGACACTGCTGATCCCCAAGAAAAGCCCCATTTGAAATATGTGGAGCAGTTGAAACAAGAACTAAAGGAGGCCTACAGACTAGCGGAAGCAGCTGCATCAAAAGCTGGACAACGAAACAAGGGTCGTTATGATCTACAGGTCAAGGAGCATATTCTGGAGTCAGGTGACAGGGTTTTACTTAGACACTTGGGCCTCCCGGGGAAACACAAGTTAGCCAATCGTTGGCGAAAGGATCCTCATGTTGTGGTTGCAAAATTGCCAGACATCCCAGCCTATCGAATTAGGCCCGAGGGGCTAACAGGCCCTATAAAGACATACCATCGACAACATTTGCTTCCCATCAGAGATGGTGTCCGGTTTTGGGAGGAGCCTGAAACAGATGAGCCAAAAGTGTCCACACCCAGAAGATCACGGCGAATCAGAGAACCGACCACAGAAGAAGATGATGGAGATGATTGGGGGTATGATGCTCCAGGTAAATTGGGAGAAATAGATGGGAGACAAGATATCAGAAGGCTCACTAGGTCTACCGAGGGGGCCGCTGTAAGACCTCCACAAGTAGAAGAAAGGAGAACTATGCCTGCCATTTCAGATGAAAGTGTCAACCCAAGAGTAGCTGGACGGTTGGATTCTCAGTGTTCAGTAGAGGAAGGCTCTAACCAGGAAGTTGACATGGATGGGGACGTCGTTGATCCAGATGGAGGATGCACTGAACGCCCCAACAGGGTGTTGGGGGGAGAGGAAGGGAACCCACCAGTCCAGGGTCGGCCTAAAAGGACCCCTAGAGCCCCAATGATGTTGACTTATGATAGTCTAGGTCATATGACTGAGATTCCTAAGGTGATTCATCCTAGCTGGGTCTATCAGTGGCCATATCTGACTCCCATATCTGTTATGCCAGGGCCTGTTGTGTATGGATGTGAAAGTGTATTTAGACAGGATGTCTTAACCCCTTTAAATTTGCAGGATGTGGGACAAGCCTCATCATTTGTTCATTGTGGACTTGCCCCACAGGGGGAGTGTGTAACCCCTGGGGATGCTGCAGTTGGACTTGAGCACCCAGGGGCTAATAATCACAATTGCATCAGTAAGAAAAGAGATGCATATAGCTATTTACCAGTCAAGGAGAAGGAACTACATCTCCCAGAATGCTGTTATGAAGAGGGGGCGGAGCCTAAGAAGACTGAGAAACCAGAGGGCGGAGAGAGAGAGGGAGAGAGGAGCATCCTGGGAGAGACTGAGCTGTGTGACCAGTTCAGATAGGTGACCCTAGGGAGAAGGGCACTGGATGAGTGATCTGAGCAGAGAGAGCAGTCTGCAGAGATATCAAAGCTCGGTGCAGTTCTGAACAGAACCTGCTGGAAGCCACAGTTTGAAGCTGTAGGAGGAGGTTTGCATGCATCTCTGAAGAAGGACATTTTACAAGTCAGCCATTTTGGAGATAATCAAGTTCAGACCTGTGACACACTGGTGCAGATAAGTTACTGGTTATTTTTATCTATCTGTTGTTGTTCAAGTGGGGTTTGGACTATATCTGGCCACAAGGGCTGAAGAGTTAGGGATAGATGGGTGGGCAGGTAAATATGCACCAAGTGTGTGTCTAATCAGCACTTGTGGAACTACAAGTCCCAGGATACAAATTAGAAAGGATTTTACAGTTGTTGCTAGAGGAGGGTCTGCATACTGTGACTGCTGTACCTCACTGCAAGTGATTTAAAGACCTCCAAAATCTGCAAACTGGACACATGATGTTTCCATGCCATGCTGCATACATACAGAAGGGCCCCAACTTGCAGTGCACTGCTCTATTTGTGTGGTGTGTTTGAATACTGCTGTGTGTGTTTGGCAGTACATTGTAGGGCTATAAGGGAAAATATATAAATTCACCCTGCAAGATATTCACAGTATCAGGAGCAAGTAAGATATCTGATATATTTTTTCATGTGTATAAAGCTGTGACAGTTAATGGTTATATTGTTATATATTATATTATATTGTATGCTGTTATTGATTTATTGCGAGTTTTTGTGTTAACTTGGTGTGCATAGTAAGAAGTGGTGCGCCACTTTCATACACACTTGTTTTATTACTGTATTGTATTGTTTGCACTATTATTTCAAATTATACCAAAGTATATTTTTCTATAAAATTACAAAGCTGCATTTAGGATTTCCATTTAAATAAATGTGCCTGGCTGGCTTTTGCAGCACACATTTTGTCACAGAGTGTTAATACTGGGCAGGGGGTTTCCCGAATCTCCCCCTGGTGTATCTTTTGAACACCCCCCCAGAAGAGAAAGCAGAGATTCGGGTGGAGGCACTGAAAACCAAGTACCAAGGTGAGAAGCATCTGCGTGGTTCAATATATATATATACCCTCACAACGCTTAATACACAAGGGGGTGTTACATATATATATATCTATATCTGTATCTATCTATCTATCTATCTATCTATCTATCTATCTATATATATATATATATATATATATATATAAAGATAGATATATATATATATAATTTTTTTTATCTATATATATATATATATATATATATCTATATCTGTATCTATATATATATATATATATATATATATATATATATATATATATATATATATATATATATAAAGATAGATATATATATAGATATATAGTTAGATAGAGATAGATAGATAGATAGATAGATAGATAGATATAGATATACACATATAATAACCTGGTGTAGATATAGATAAACACATATAATAATCAGGTGTAGATTTATACACACACATATAGTAATCTATATTATAGTATCTATAGTAATCAGGTGTAAACTGTGTTGAAAACTCTTTCTGAGTACACACTAGAGGGTGGGCAGCTTAGGTATTGCAAAGTGAGTGTGTACATGGGTCTCCAACTTGCCTTTTTTTCTCTAAGTATGTAAAGGGACTGTCTGACATGTCTATTTGTACGCTGTCATTAAAATAATCCTCCACCATTTTTTTGATGTTGATAGTTGATAGTAGGATCAGGTGGAGTTACGGCAGAGGTGTCACTAATTTTGGGCAATTCTTTTAGAGTAGAGCAGACCAGGGGGTAAATGTATTAAGGTCTGATTTTGCCAGCATGTTAAAATCGCAGCAAATCGCGGGTGTTAACCTGCGATTTTAGTTCCAAACTCATCAAATGTATCAAGCTGCGATTTTTACCTTGAACTTCAAAATCGCTGGTCATCTCCAGCGATTTACAGCGATTTCAAACACTCCCATGTTTGCCAAACTCTCCTGTGTTTTAACAGTGTGTTGTATACACATCACTGTTACACTGCCTGTCATACGGCAGCTGTAAAAACTGTAAAGAATAGATAAAAGTTTTTTTAAAAAAAAAAAAAGCGTGAGGTCCCCCTCTATTCCAGCTTAACCCTAGTGCTGCCTGACTACTGCTGGTTCCGTGAAAATTGGGGAAAAAAATTTGCGTGGGATTTCCCCCATTTTCACTTAACCAGCACTAGGCAAACCAGTCGGGGTTAGAGGCACTATAGCCAGGTTGCCCAAAATATTGTGGCCATTTATTTTTAATAAAACAATATGTTGTAAATGAGGGTGTTTACTGTGTTTATTGTGGGTTTATTATTTTTAATAAATCCTAGTGGTTTTAATGAGGGTATGGTGGTTTTGTAAACATTTTCTTTTGTGGAACTACAGGTCACAGCCAGCCCTGGGTGTCAGGGCATGTTGGCACTTGTGGTTCTCCAAGTGCCAACATGCCCTGGCTGCCGTGGGTATGCTGGTGCTTGTAGTTATACAAGTAGCAGCATGGCCACAATATTTTGGGCAACCTGGCTGGCTGGGACTTGTAGTTCCACAAAACAAAATGGCATCTGTTTGTTTTTTTAACCATATACGCGCCCTTATTACCCTACACCCACCACCCAGGGGTGTAGGAAGAGCCCTAGTGCTATCAGCACTGGGCTGGGTGTCCCTAGGGGTGGGCCCGCTCGTTTTTTTCCGGCGGACCCTACTCCCTAGGGAATCCAGCCCAGCGCTGAACAGCCTGGGATTGGTTAGTCATTGTGGCAGGGGAACCCCCTGCTATAGTGCCACCAACCCTGGCTGGTTTGCCTAGTGCTGGTTAAGTGAAAATCGGGGGGACCCCACGCAAAAATTTTCACAGATTTTCACGGAATCAGCAGTAGTCAGGCAGCACTTGGGTTAAGCATGAATAGAGGGGGGACCCCACGCTTTTTTTTTTATACTTTAATCTATTCTTTACAGGTTTTTTACAATGACAGGCAGTGCAACAGTGATGTGTTTATACAACACGCTGCTAGCAAGCAGCGTGTCGTATCTGGCGTGTTTGAAAGCAAACTCTCGGGAGTTTGATCTCTGAAGATTTTGCAAATAGCGATTTTGACAGAAGCACAACTCTGGCGATTTTGCATGAAATCTCAGCTTCATACATCTGCGAGTTTCAACTCTCCCGAGAAAATCGCTGATTTTGCAAAATCGCACCTTGATACATTTACCCCCAGATATGAAAATGTTGTGCTGAGTCATCTGCATCATCAATGGGTGTCTTGGTGAAAGCTAAGTTTTATAAAGCACACAACAGTTTATAGCACATCTAGGCAATATTGGCACACAGCGGTAGCTGAAAGAAAAAGTGGTGCAAGAATTATCCTTGAACCCTCTCACCCACCCTTATGTAAAAAGTACATGCACACTTTAACAATCCAAGCACTTCAGTGACAAGGACTGACACTTTTGTGGCTGATGTGCTTGGTTTGTTTGGGCTCCCACACAACAAGCTAACAATGGTGTTAAGGCAGTAAGCTAACAGTGCTGTCAATGAACACTAATGGCTAGATTTACTAAGCTGCGGTTTTGAAAAAGTGGGGATGTTGCCTATAGCAACCAATCAGATTCTAGCTTTCTGTCACTCACCGGACCGTGAGTGCCTCTTCACTGGTGCGTGGCTCTCCAGTATTCCTGCCAGCACCTATCCTGAACCGTGGCCGCCCGCCATCCTGATGGTCTGCGCATGCGCAGTTCCTAAGAACTCTTCTGACCTTTGCTTTTAGTTAATTGGTTGATCAGGCAACGCTCCCTATTTAAAGCACCTGTGTTCATTACCTCGTTGCCTGATCTTGGAGTCTCATTCCCTGTGAGTCTCTGAAGGTGTTCCTGTGTTCTACTAGTGTCTTCAGCTTCCTGCTGATTCCTGCTCAACTCATTGCCGGTTTCCAGACCGCTTCAAGTCTGGAAACCGGTGAATGCAAGGCTTTCGAAATCCTTTCTCGAAGCTACTGGTGGCCCTCTATGAGGAGAGATGTCAAAGACTTCGTGGCTGCCTGTGAGTTATGTTCCCAGTTTAAAACCCCCCGCAGAACACCAACGGGTTTATTTCAACCACTACCTATTCCTTCCAAGCCTTGAACCCATATTAGTATGGACTTTGTTACAGATCTTCCTCCTAGTAAAAAGTGTAATACCATTTGGGTAGTGGTGGATAGATTTTCGAAAATGGCACATTTCGTTCCTTTGACCGGTTTACCTTCTTCATCTACTCTGGCTGATCATTTCATCAAAGAGATTTTCCGAATTCATGGATGTCCTTCTGAGATTGTTTCAGATAGAGGAGTGCAATTCGTCTCCACATTCTGGCGAGCCCTTTGTAAGACCTTGGGTATTCGATTATCACTCTCATCTTCCTACCATCCTCAATCAAACGGACAAAGCGAAAGGGTCAATCAAGATCTTGAGACTTTTATAAGGCTGTTCTTCTCAGCCAACAAAGACAACTGGGTAGATTTGCTCCCATGGGCTGAATTCGCCCATAACAACATGTATCATGAGTCATCTTCAAGAAGTCCATTCTTTGTGGTTTACGGTCACCATCCGACTTTCCCGAAATTTCCTGCCCTCCCTCCCACCCAAGTTCCTGCGGTAGAGACTGTTTGTCAGACCTTCAAAAATATTTGGTCTCAGGTTAAAACCTGTTTAAAGAAGACATCTGCCAGATATAAGTCCTTTGCAGATAAAAAGAGACGGGCTATTCCACCACTTAAAATTGGAGATCGTGTATGGCTATCAACCAAAAATATTCGTTTGAAGGTTCCATCCATGAAGTTCGCTCCTCGTTTTATTGGTCCATATAGGATCACTCAAGTGATAAATCCAGTTTGTTTCAAATTTCTACTACCTAAGAACCTTCGTATTTCCAACGCCTTCCATGTGTCATTACTCAGGCCTCTTATTATCAACCATTTCTCTGTTCCTCCTTCAGCACCTCAGCCAGTTCAAGTTCATCAAGAGGAGGAGTTTCAGATCACTCATATATTAGATGCAAAAATTTTGCGAGGAGTTCTTCGTTTCCCCGTTCATTGGAAGGGCTTTGGTCCCGAAGAACGTTCGTGGATTTCAGCAGAAGATCTCAATGCCCCAGCTCTTCTAAGAAAATTTTATTCTAAGTATCCGGGCAAACCCGGCTCCATGTGTTCTGTGCCCACCTTTAAAAGGGGGGGTACTGTCACTCACCGGTGTCAAGGGCACTAGGAGTCTTTGCCCAGGATATCACCAGATGATGTTCTTACCAGAGTAATATAGCTGGTACTATGGTCCTCTGGTAGCAGGGTGACAACGGAACAGGAGAATCAGCAGATGGTGAGAGAATGCTCAAGGAAAGTCTATGACTAGCAGCAGCTGGTAATGACTTAAATGTATGAACACGAGGAACCAGATGGACAAGTAAACGTGAGGAGAGTCAGTGGTCTGCGTACAGCAAGTTGTACCACTGCTATAATGAGGAGGAATGTCCAGGAGTAGAGAGGAGGTAGTGAAAGTCAGTGGTCTGCGTATAGCAAGTTGTACCACTGTCTATAGTGAAGGAATGGGTTCCAGGTGCAAGAAGGTAACGGGGAAGTCAGTGGTCTGCGTACAGCAAGTTGTACCACTGCTTATGTGAGAGGATACTTGAAACTGGTGCCAATGGGAAACAGGAGTCAGTGGTCTGCGTTCAGCAAGTTGTACCACTGCTATATATATGTGAGGAGGGGCACGAGGAGATGAATGGAATACAGAGGATACACGGGGGGCACAGGGAACTTGATCCCACGATGATAACCACAATACAATAATAACTGACAAGCGCTGCTTGAAGTATACAAAGTCACTATAGAGATCCAGGTAATAGGAAACAAAGTCAATAGTAACAATAGCTTCAGTAGATGGAAGACTCCGGAGATGAACACAACACAGTCCAGACGGATATGCAACACAATAGCAAAGTCAATGGAAAGTATGCATACCGCGGTTCAGGAGAGCAGGCTGTCAAGGAGAAGTGCAGGGATACCTGAACGGCTGAACGCCGGCAGGAGGAGAGACCACTAGAGGATGGAAGCGGTAATCAGATTGGTGCAGTGCACGAAAGGTAACCGGTAATCAAAGGAGCAATACTCAGGAAGCAGTAGTAAGTAAAACTGGAAACATGATGAACACGGGAGAGTTGAGGCTGTCTGGTATCCGGCAGTAGTAGCGGAGGCAGCAGAGGGGAGACACGCTGAACACAGAAGAGTAGAGGCGGTCTGGAATCCGGCAGTAGTAGCGAAGGCAGCGGAGGGGAGACACGCTGAACACAGGAGAGTAGAGACGGTCTGGAATCCGGCAGCAGTAGCAGATAGGAATCAGTGGAGAGCTGACACGATGAACACAGGAGAGTTGAGACGGTCTGGAACCCGGCAGTAGTAACGGAGGCAGCGGAGAGCAGACACGCTGAACACAGGAGAGTTGAGACGGTCTGAGATCCAACAGCAGTAGCAGATAGGAATCAGCTAAGTGCATACACGATGAACACAGGAGAGTTGAAGTGGTCTGGAAACCACAATCGTAGTAGACAGGAATCAGCTGGAGCTGAATACACGAGGAAACACAGGAACACCTTCAGAGGCTCATGGAGAATGAGACTCCAAGATCAGGCCACTAGGTAATGATCACAGGTGGTTTAAATAGGGAGGGTTGCCTGATCATCCAATTAATTAAAAGCAACAGGTACTGAAGGTTTCATAAGGGCTGCACATGCGCAGACCCTCAGGATGGCGGACGGCCACGGTTCCTGAACACAGGAGAAATGGCACTCACAGTCCGGTGAGTGACAGTACCCCCCCTTTTAAAGGTGGGCACAGAACACATGGAACCGGGTTTGTCCGGAAACTTGGAATAAAACTTCTTAAGAAGAGCTGGAGCGTTGAGATCTTCTGCTTTAATCCATAAACGCTCTTCAGGACCAAAGCCCTTCCAATGAACGAGGAAACGAAGAACTCCTCGCGAAATTTTTGCATCTAATATGTGAGTAATCTCAAAGTCCTCCTCTTGATGAGCTTAACCTGGCCGAGGTGCTGAAGGAGGGAGCGAGAAACGGTTGATGATAAGAGGTTTGAGCAAAGACACATGGAAGGCATTGGAAATACGAAGGTTCTTAGGTAGTAGGAGTTTGAAACAAACTGGATTTATCACTTGAATGATCCTATATGGACCAATAAAACGAGGAGCGAACTTCATAGATGGGACCTTCAAACGAATATTTTTGGTTGATAACCATACACGATCTCCGATTTTAAGTGGTGGAATAGCCCGCCTCTTTTTATCTGCAAAAGACTTATATCTGGCAGATGTCTTCTTTAAACAGGTTTTGACCTGAGACCAAATATTTTTGAACGTCTGACAAACAGTCTCTACAGCAGGAACTTGGGTGGGAGGGAGGGCAGGAAATTCCGGAAAAGACGGATGGTGACCGTAAACCACAAAGAATGGAGTTTTAGAAGATGATTCATGATATATGTTGTTATGAGCGAATTCAGCCCATGGAAGCAAATCTACCCAGTTGTCTTGGTTGGCTGAAGAGAACATCCTTATAAAAGTCTCAAGATCTTGATTGACCCTTTCGGTTTGTCCGTTTGATTGAGGATGGTAGGAGGATGAGAGTGATAATCGGATACCCAAGGTCTTACAAAGGGCCAGCCAGAATCTGGAAACGAATTTCACTCCTCTATCTGAAACAATCTCGGAAGGACATCCATGAATACGGAAGATTTCTTTGATGAAATAATCAGCCAGAGTAGATGAAGAAGGTAAACCGGTCAAAGGAACGAAATGTGCCATCTTCGAAAATCTATCCACCACTACCCAAATAGTATTGCACTTTTTACTAGGAGGAAGATCAGTAACAAAGTCCATACTAATATGGGTCCACGGCTTGGAAGGAATGGGTAGTGGTTGAAGCAAACCCGCTGGAGTTCTGCGGGAAGTCTTAAACTGGGAACACAAATCACAAGCAGCCACAAAATCTTTGACATCTCTCCTCATAGAAGGCCACCAGTAACTTCGAGAAAGAATTTCAAAAGTCTTGCGTTCACCAGAATGTCCAGAAAAACGAGAAGAGTGAAACCACGAAAGGATTTTCTTCCTAAGAGCAGGAGGCACGAGGGTTCTCCCAAATGGTAGCACCTTAGTGGAAGAAGCAGCCAGAGAAACACATTTTGGGTCTAATATAGAGTGGTTAGGACCATCTTCAACGTCTGAGGACGTCACAAAAGCTCGAGATAGGGCGTCTGCTTTTTTATTTTTTGCAGCTGGTTTGAAGTTTATGATTAGTTCAAAACGAGAAAAGAAAAGAGACCATCTTGCTTGACGAGGATTCAAACATTGAGCAGACTGTAAATATGACAAATTTTTATGATCAGTAAAAATTGTCACAGGATGACGAGCTTCTTCCAACAAATATCTCCATTCCTCTAATGCTACTTTTATAGCCAGCAACTCCTTGTCCCCGATGGTATAATTCTTCTCCGCAGGCAGAAGACCCCGAGAGTAGAAGGCACAAGGATGGAATTTTTGTTGCTCCGATCTTTGGGAGAGAATGGCTCCTAAGCCAACATTAGAGGCATCTACCTCTAGGAAAAAGGGAAGCGTCACATCAGGCTGTGGAAGAACAGGAGCGGAGGAGAAGGACTCTTTGAGAAACTGGAAAGCTTGAAGGGCCTCAGAGGACCATTGTTTAGTATTGGCCCCTTTACGAGTTAGGGCCACAATAGGAGATGCAATCGAGGAAAAATCTTAATTGAAGCGTCTATAGTAATTGGCAAAACCTAAAAAACGCTGAATTGCACGAAGAGTAGTTGGCTGAGGCCAATGTAATACAGCATTCACCTTTTCTGGATACATCTGAAGACCAACTCCGGAGACAGTATATCCCCGAAATGGAATCTGGGGCAACTCGAATGAACATTTTTCTAACTTGCAGAATAATTAATTTTTTCGGAGTCTGGAAAGGACCTCTACCACATGTTGACGATGAGAAGGCAGGTCCTGAGAAAAGATTAATATGTCGTCCAGATAGACGACGACACAAACATATAACAAGTCCCGGAAGATCTCATTAATGAAACCCTGGAAAACAGCGGGGGCGTTACATAACCCGAAGGGCATTACTAAATATTCATAATGCCCGTCTCTGGTGTTGAAAGCTGTCTTCCATTCGTCACCGGACCTGATTCAAATTAAATTATAGGCACCACGAAGATTCAACTTGGTAAAGATCCGGGCTCCCTTGATATGATCAAATAACTCAGTAATTAATGGAATGGGATACCGATTTTTGATAGTTATGGCGTTAAGTCCACGGAAATCTATGCAAGGACGTAATGACCCATCCTTCTTTTTTACGAAGAAAAAACCTGCTTCAGCGGGAGAGGTAGAAGGTTGAATAAATCCTCGCTGGAGATTCTCTTTGATGTACTCAGATGTGGCTTGAGTTTCAGGTAACGAAAGTGGATACACACGACCCCTGGGAGGAGTCTTGCCAGGTGGAAGATCAATCGGACAGTCCCACGAACGATGAGGAGGAAGACGTTCAGACTGAAGTTTATCAAATACATCGGCAAAAGAAGCATACTGAGGAGGAAGTCCCGGTGAACAAGGTGAAATGGAGGATTGCTGTATCTTGAGAGGAACGACTTGAGAGAGGCAACGATGATGACACTCAGACCCCCAAGACGTAACTTGAGGAGTGTGCCAGTCAATCTGGGGAGAATGACGTTGAAGCCATGGAAGGCCTAATACAATCGGACTGGTAGTAACAGGAAGAATTAAAAATGAAATTTCCTCCTGGTGTAATACACCAATTTGAAGGGTTACTGGAGACGTACTCTGGGTGATGAGACCATTAATAATGCGTGATCCATCGATAGCAGTCACAGTAATAGGTATTTTCAAAGTAATCACTGGTAGGGACCATTGATTCACGAGGGATTTAGAAATAAAATTTCCTGCAGCTCCAGAGTCAATAAGTGCTTGGGACATGAAAGATTTGGTAGCAAAGGAAACAGTAACAACAAAAGCACAAACTTTTAATTTCGTAGAACATGGAGAGGACTCCAGGGACCCTAACTTCACCTCTCCAGAACTGGTTACGGCCTGGCATTTCCCGATTTTTTAGGGCATGAATTGAGCATATGAGTAGCATCAGCACAATAGATACAAAATGTATTTTTTACTCTTCGGTCCCTCTCCTCTGAAGTTAATTTGGAGCGACCTATCTCCATAGGTACTACCGGAGATGAAACTTGGCGAACTTGAGGACTTGAGCGAAGAGGTGCTTTATATGAAGTTGTTTTTTCAGACTCTCTTTCACGAAATCTCATGTCTACACGATGGCAAAGAGAAATCAAATCTTCTAGAGAAGTAGGTAATTCTTGAGTAGTCAGTGCATCTTTAATTTTATCAGAAAGCCCCTGCCAGAAGGCGGCAATTAAAGCTTCAGTGTTCCACTGAAGTTCAGAGGCTAATATCCGAAATGTAATGACGTACTGGGCTACAGTACGAGAACCCTGACGTAGACGGAGGATGCTGGATGCAGCGGGAATAACACGACCAGATTCATCAAATACACTTCGAAACGTGGAAATAAATTTGGCACTATCTTGTAATAATGGATCATTTCTTTCCCACAGAGGGGAAGCCCATGCGAGAGCTTGTCCGGAAAACAAAGAAATGAGATAGGCCACTCTGGAACGATGAGTAGAGAAATTGTGAGGTTAAAGCTCAAAATGAACTGAGCATTGATTTAGAAAACCCCTGCATGTTTTGGGGTCTCCATCATATTTTGAAGGAGTAGGCAGGTGTAGCGTGGAAGCAGTAGACACCTGGGATGGCACTGGGGAAACGGATGAAGGCACAGGAGCATCAACAGTGGCTGTGATATTTTGCGCAGAAGTTCCTTGGTAGGCTAACGCCTGGCAACATTGCAGCAATTGTTGTTGGCGAACATCCTGATGTTCAATACGGGTAACCAGATACTGCAGCATCTCTTTAGTTGTAGGTTCCGATCCTGGGTCTGTCATGGCCTGATCTTACTGTCACGGGCACTAGGAGTCTTTGCCCAGGATATCACCAGATGATGTTCTTACCAGAGTAATATAGCTGGTACTATGGTCCTCTGGTAGCAGGGTGACAACGGAACAGGAGAATCAGCAGATGGTGAGAGAATGCTCAAGGAAAGTCTATGACTAGCAGCAGCTGGTAATGACTTAGATATATTAACACGAGGAACCAGATGGACAAGTAAACGTGAGGAGAGTCAGTGGTCTGCGTACAGCAAGTTGTACCACTGCTATAGTGAGGAGGAATGTCCAGGAGTAGAGAGGAGGTAGTGAAAGTCAGTGGTCTGCGTATAGCAAGTTGTACCACTGTCTATAGTGAAGGAATGGGTTCCAGGTGCAAGTAGGTAACGGGGAAGTCAGTGGTCTGCGTACAGCAAGTTGTACCACTGCTTATGTGAGAGGATACTTGAAACTGGTGCCAATGGGAAACAGGAGTCAGTGGTCTGCGTTCAGCAAGTTGTACCACTGCTATATATATGTGAGGAGGGGCACGAGGAGATGAATGGAATACAGAGGATACACGGGGGGCACAGAGAACTTGATCCCACGATGATAACCACAATACAATAATAACTGACAAGCGCTGCTTGAAGTATACAAAGTCACTATAGAGATCCAGGTAATAGGAAACAAAGTCAATAGTAACAATAGCTTCAGTAGATGGAAGACTCCGGAGATGAACACAACACAGTCCAGACGGATATGCAACACAATAGCAAAGTCAATGGAAAGTATGCATACCGCGGTTCAGGAGAGCAGGCTGTCAAGGAGAAGTGCAGGGATACCTGAACGGCTGAACGCCGGCAGGAGGAGAGACCACTAGAGGATGGAAGCGGTAATCAGATTGGTGCAGTGCACGAAAGGTAACCGGTAATCAAAGGAGCAATACTCAGGAAGCAGTAGTAAGTAAAACTGGAAACATGATGAACACGGGAGAGTTGAGGCTGTCTGGTATCCGGCAGTAGTAGCGGAGGCAGCAGAGGGGAGACACACTGAACACAGAAGAGTAGAGGCGGTCTGGAATCCGGCAGTAGTAGCGAAGGCAGCGGAGGGGAGACACGCTGAACACAGGAGAGTAGAGACGGTCTGGAATCCGGCAGCAGTAGCAGATAGGAATCAGTGGAGAGCTGACACGATGAACACAGGAGAGTTGAGACGGTCTGGAACCCGGCAGTAGTAACGGAGGCAGCGGAGAGCAGACACGCTGAACACAGGAGAGTTGAGACGGTCTGAGATCCAACAGCAGTAGCAGATAGGAATCAGCTAAGTGCATACACGATGAACACAGGAGAGTTGAAGTGGTCTGGAGACCACAATCGTAGTAGACAGGAATCAGCTGGAGCTGAATACACGAGGAAACACAGGAACACCTTCATTGGCTCATGGAGAATGAGACTCCAAGATCAGGCCACTAGGTAATGATCACAGGTGGTTTAAATAGGGAGGGTTGCCTGATCATCCAATTAAAAGCAACAGGTACTGAAGGTTTCATAAGGGCTGCACATGCGCAGACCCTCAGGATGGCGGACGGCCACGGTTCCTGAACACAGGAGAAATGGCACTCACAGTCCGGTGAGTGACAACCGGACCGTGAGTGCTACTTCACTGGTGCGTGGCTCTCTAGTATTCCTGCCAGCACCTATCCTGAACTGTGGCCGCCTGCCATCCTGATGGTCTGCGCATGCGCAGTTCCTAAGAACTCTACTGACCTTTGCTTTTAGTTAATTGGTTGATCAGGCAACGCTCCCTATTTAAAGCACCTGTGTTCATTACCTCTTTGCCTGATCTTGGAGTCTCATTCCCTGTGAGTCTCTGAAGGTGTTCCTGTGTACTTCTCTGTGTCTTCAGCTTCCTGCTGTTTCCTGCTCAACTCATTGCCGGTTTCCAGACCGCTTCAAGGGTCCTGTGTTCTACTATGTCTTCAGTTCCCTGCTGATTCCTGCCGGTTTCCAGACCGCTACAAGTCTCCCGTGTTCTACTATGTCTTCAGTTCTCTGCTGATTCCTGCTCTAATCATCTGCGGCTTCCAGTCCGCTATTACCTCCAGTGTTCTACTCGTGTTCGCTATCTCCAGTGATTCCTGCATTGCTCATCGTTGTTCTACCCGTGTCAAGTTCTCTGCCTGTGTGCTGACCCGGACCCTGATTACCGCTACCACTCACCTGTGGTTTCTTTACTCGTGCTGGCGTGCAGCCGCTCAGCTGTTCCTGTATCCTCTCGTGGACAGCCTGCTCAACTGAACCGCGGTATGCTTACTTTCTATTGACTGTATTCGTTTACTGCATATTCGCTTGGACTGTTCTCCACTTACCCCCGGAATCCTCTATCTCCCTGAGACTGTGTTATTACTCCGCATATCTGCTGGGAAGTTTACCTCTTTGTTCAGTCGTGAGATACATATGCTAATTGACCTTCTGCTATTAGCCTGGATTCCAGTAGTGAATTCGTCTCTGTCAAGCAGCGCCTGCCACACCAACATAGACTTGTGCATATTGTTTGGGATCAAGTTCCTTGTGCTCTCAGTGTCTACATTCTATGTTTCCACTCATTGACACCTGTACCTATCCCCACCTATAGCAGTGGTACAACTTGCTGTACGCAGACCACTGACTCCCAGTTACCTACCTGCACCAGTAACAAGTCCTCTCACTACAAGCAGTGGTACAACTTGCTGTACGCAGACCACTGACTTCCCCATTACCTACCTACACCTGGACAAGTCTTCTCACTATAGCAGTGGTACAACTTGCTGTACGCAGACCACTGACTTCCCCGTTAGCTACCTACACCTGGACAAGTCTTCTCACTATAGCAGTGGTACAACTTGCTGTCCGCAGACCACTGACTTCCCGTTATCTTCCTGCACTTCTTCACGTCCATCAAGATCCTCGTGTTAATATCTACCTAATCATTAACCAGATTGCTGCTAGTCATTGACTTTTCTATTTGCATCCTCTCACCATCTGCTGAGTCATATGTTCCGCTAGTCACCCTGCTACCAGAGGACCACTGTGTAACCCACACTACTCTGGTAAGACCATCATCTGGTGATATCCTGGGCAAAGACTCCTAGTGCCCGTGACACTTTCATTAATTTAGTACTTTCTACAAAATGACAGCTAGAATCTGATTGGTTGCTATAGGCAACATCCCCACTTTTTCAAACCTGCAGCTTAGTAAGACTTCAGCGAGCTGCCTGGTTGCTCTGTCGATTAGTAACAACACAAACACATGGTAGTTCATAGCACATGTAGGAAACATTGCCACACAGCAGTAGCAAAAAAGAAAAGTGGTGCAAGATGAAATTTTACTTCAGAACTCCCAATCAAACTTATGTTAGATTGACACAATATGATTGATGTGCAGCAGAGTAGACCAGTGGTAGTCAGCATATCGATGCTGACTACCCCGACAACACCTACCCTGACATCTTGACACCGATGGGCTCCTTCCCGACGAGGATCGATGACGACTGATGTGGAAAGTGACTGGAAGCAATCCCAATGAATGAAGAACCCGGCGCCACTTCATGGTGACACTTACATCCGCGGAACTGTTCTCGCTGCTGTTATGGGGGTAATGTAAATATGTGCCCATTGCAACATTGAGAGCGATTGCCAACCTGGAGCAGAGTTTGTAGCTTACCTTTTATGCGTTAGTTGAGCAGGGTGGAGCAGAGACAGAGGAGGATGCACAGGTAGGCAGCTGGGTAACAGTTACTAGGGGTAGCAGAGGGAGGAAGAGGCAGGCCAGTTCTGAGCTAAGCAATCCCAGCAGATTTGCCACATTTGATGAAGATACTGTGGAAGGCAGTTCAGAATTGGTAGAGTTGGATGAGACTGCTTCCTCTAGCAACCAGGGGAATGGTCTCTCCAGCATAGAGGGGACCAAAGTTATTCAGGAACCCAGGCAGATTGTGGTGGTAGGGGATTCAATTATTAGGAAGGTAGATAGGGCAATCTGATTCCAGGACCGTGCATGGCGAACAGTGTGTTGTCTCCCGGGTGCTCGGGCTCGGCATAATGCGGATCGGGTGGACAGATTGTTGGGAGGGGCTTGGAATGACCCAGCAGTTTTGGTGCATGTTGGCACCAATGACCAAGTTAGAGGAAGAAGGGGTGTCCTAAAGAATGCTTACAGGGACATCGGTCGCTAACTTAAGTCAAGGACATCCAAGGTAGTATTTTCGGAAATACTACCTGTACCATGTGCTAGTCCAGGGAGGCAGCGGGAGATTAAGGAGGTTAATGTGGGGCTAAAAGTTTGGTGTAGGAAGGAGGGTTTTGGATTCTTGGAGCACTGGGCTGATTTCTCGGTCAGTTGCCATCCTTATTGTTGAGATGGATTGCACCTGAATGAGGAGGGGGCTGCTGTTCTAGGGGGGAGGATGGTTAGAAGGTTGGAGATTTTAAACTAGGCTTCGGGGGTGGAGGGGCAAGCATGTATTTATGGGATAGACATTGAGAGTAGTGAGGAGGAATTTAACAAGAGTCAACGGGGTGGAGATGGGGGAAAGGGAAGTGTAGCCGATAGGGAGAGGCCCTTTTTAAAACAAAAAGAAATACTAAGGGAGGCTATAGACTTATGTGTATGCTGCAAATGCAAGAAGCCTGACAGGTAAAATGGGGGAGTTAGAACTAGTAGCAATGAATGAGCAGTATGATATTATAGGTATTACGGAGACCTGGTGGGATGATACACATGACTGGGCAGTCAACTTGGAAGGCTATTCTCTCTTCAGGAGGGATGTGGTTGAAAAGAGGGGAGGAGGAGTATGTCTTTATATTAAGCCAGAATTAAAACCAGGTATTCCAGAAGTTATTTATAAGAATATTGGTGATAATATAGAGGCATTGTGGGGGGAAATATTCAGCGGAGGAAAAAGTTTAGGAAAGTTGCTGATAGGGATATGCTATAAACCGCCAGATATTAGTACGATTGAGGAAGCCCAACTTCTACAGCACATTGAAAAGACTACACAAATAAGTCAGGTTATAATTATGGGGGATTTTAATTATCTGGACATTGATTGGAGCACTAAGACCTGCGGTACAGCTAAGGGAATTTGGTTTCTGAGCAGGCTAAAAGACCATAACATATCTCAATTAGTAGAGGGACCAACTAGGAACTAGAAATTAGTTTCCAGAAGCAACGGTATAAAGGGTCAACTAGGACTTTAAACTTTAGAAAGGTAAATTTTAATATGCTAAAGGAGTCTATAAAGAGCATAGACTGGGGCAAAGTTTTTGAAGGAAAAAATACGGAAGAAAAGTGGGCTGTCTTTAAATGTTGTTGGAAACATACACGTATAAGTTCATTCCTTTGGGAAATAAATGTAAAAGAATTAAGTCTAAACCAATGTGGCTAAATAAAAAGGTAAGGGAAGAAATGCAAAGGAAGAAGCGTGCATTTAAATTGTTTAAGTCTGAAGGGTCAGAGGTGTCCTTCCGTAGGTACAAGGAATGTAATAAAACATGCAAAAAGGAAATTAGATTGGCTAAATTAGAAAATGAAAAACAAGTTGCAAAAGAAAGTAAGACAAACGCCCAGAAGTTTTTTAAATATAGAAATGGCAAAGGAATTAAAAAAGATTATATAGGACCCCTAAGTAGTGAAATGGGTGAATTGATAAATGATACTAAGAAAAAAGCAGAGGTATTAAATACTTTCTTTTCTTCAATGTTTACTAGAGAGGAACAAATGGTAGGAATAATACATAAAAATGGAAATGAAACCATGCCATTAATTAATACTTGGTTGACAGAGGAAGAAGTCCAAAAGAAACTGAAGAATATTCAGATAAATAAAGCTCCAGGTCCAGATGGCATACACCCAAGGGAGCTAAACTCAAAAGTAGCTAGACCGCTATTCTTAATTTTCAGAGATTCAATCTCATCAGGCTCAGTACCAAGGGATTGGGGAATAGCAGATGTGGTGCCATTGTTTAAAAAGGGGACAAGATCACAACCAGGGAATTATAGACCTGTAAGCCTGACATCAATAGTGGGGAAACTACTGGAAGGTATTTTAAGGGACAGTATTCAGGATTACTTGGTACGCCAAAAAATTATTAGTGGGAATCAACATGGATTTGTGAGGGATAGGTCATGTCAAACTAATCTAATTAGTTTCTATGAGGAGGTTAGTGGGAACTTAGACCAGGGCAGCACAGTACATGTGGTCTACTTAGATTTTGCAAAGGCCTTTGATACAGTGCCACACAAGTGGTTGGTTCACAAAATAAGGGAACTGGGTCTAGGAAACATTTTGTCACGGGCACTAGGAGTCTTTACCCAGGGATCACCAGGTGATAGGCTTACCAGAGCAGTATAGGTAGTAATATGGTACTCTGGTAGCAGGGTGATCACGGAACAGGAATTAGCAGATGATGAGATGCTCAGGAAAGTCTATGACTAGCAGCACTGGCAATATGGAGGTAGTAATACACGAGGAACTGTATGGACAAAGGACACGTGAAGGTAGTCAGTGGTCTGCGGTAGCAAGTTGTACCACTGCTATAGTGAGGAGGAATGTCCAACAGAAACGAGTAGGTGATGAGAGTCAGCGGTCTGCGGATAGCAAGTTGTACTGCTGTCTGAGTGAAGGAATGGAATCCAAGTGGAGGTATCCAGGGAGTCAGTGGTCTGCGTCTGCAAGTTATACCACTGCTATGTGAGAGGATACTGGAACAGGTGAAACTGTAAACAGGAGTCAGTGGTCTGCCACTAGCAAGTTGTACCACTGAATATATATGTGAGGAGGTGCACGGGGAGAGACTGCAACACAATATATACACGGGCACCTTGACTTTGATCCACAGTAATATGCACAATATAAATGTATAAATGACTGAACAACACTGCCAATATAGAAAGTCTCTTGAAGTAATCCAGCATGAGATAACACAGTCAATGATGGCAATAGAGTCAGCAGATAGTACACTCCAGAGGAGAACCAACACAGTCAATGATGGCAATAGACTCAGCGGATAGTACACTCCAGAGGAGAACCAACACAGTCCAGCAAGGTATGCAATACACAGCACAGTCAATGGGAAGTATGCATACCGTGGTTCAGGAGAAGGCAGTCAGACAGGAGTGCAGAGATACCTGAAGGGCAGGAGGCCGGCAGGATCCAAAGTCCCTGGATGGGTGAAGCGGTGGTCTAGCAGGTGCAGCGCACAGGTAGGTAGACCAGCAGGGAACACAGGAAGGCGTGGAGAGCGGATCAGTAGTAGATGGATGAGTAGCGCTGAGAAGTAACAGCAGCGGGTCTCTGCGGGAACACGGAGGTAGCCAATAGCAACCAGCAGGTGCAGTAACGATGGGACACCGGAGCAGAGCTGAACTGGAACAGTTGATCACGGAGAGTAGCGGGTAGCAATAGTGGCAGCAGACTCAAGGAAACACGGGAGAGTTGACAAGGGCTGAAGACTGAAGCGCACAGAGGCAGCGGATAGGAATCAGCTAAACAGTCACGATGAAACACAGACGGGTTGCAGGTTGAAGACTGTAGTGCACGGAGGCAGCGGATAGGAATCAGCCAAACAGTCACGATGATGAAACACAGACGAGTTGCAGGTTGAAGACTGTAGTGCACAGAGGCAGCGGATAGGAATCAGCCAAACAGTCACGATGATGAAACACAGACGAGTTGCAGGTTGAAGCCTGTAGTGCACGGAGGCAGCGGATAGGAATCAGCTGGCAGTCACAATCATGAACAGGTGAGTGGATGTGAATGAAAGACTGTAGTGCACGGAGGCAGCGGATAGGCATAGCTAACAGTCCCAATGATACATGGTGGAGTTGAAGTGATTAGAAGACTGTAGTGCACGGAGGCAGCGGATAGGAATCAGCTCACAGTCACGATGATACAGTAGATGGTAGAAGTGGTATGGGGACCACAGTAGTAGAAGTGGTTTGGAAACCACAGAGGTAGAAGTGGTTTGGAAACCACAGGAATCAGCTGGGCTGAATAAACGAGGAAACACAGGAACACCTTCAGAGACTCATGGGGAATGAGACTCCAAAATCAGGCAACGTGGTGTTGACCACAGGTGCTTAATATAGGGAGGTTGCCTGATCTGCCAATTAAGTTAAAGGAACATACACTGAAGGTTTAGAAAGGGCTGCGCATGCGCAGTCCCTCAGGATGGAGGACGGCCACGGTTCCTAAATGTCCGGGAAGAAGCACTCACAGTCCGGTGAGTGACACATTTGTACTTGGATCAAAAACTGGTTCGAGAATAGGGAACAAAGAGTTGTGATAAATGGAACATTTTCTAATTGGTCAAAAGTTTTAAGTGGAGTACCTCAAGGTTCCGTGCTGGGGCCACTCCTTTTTAATATATTTATTAATGACCTGGGTGATGTTTAGAGAGTAAAGTTTTCTATTTTTGCAGATGACACTAAACTCTGTAAGGTAATAAAATCAGAGCAAGATGTAGCTTCTCTACAGAGGGACTTAAATAAACTGGAGGATTGGATGGCCAAATGGAATATGAGGTTTAACATAGATAAATGTAAGGTTATGCATTTAGGGATCAAAAACAAGAAAGCAATCTATAAATTAAATGGAATTAATTTAGGAGAATCTATAATGGAAAAGGATTTGGGAGTGGTCGTAGACAGTAGACTTTGCAATAGTGCTCTATGTCAAGCAACAGCTGCAAGGGCAAATAAAGTATTGGCATGCATAAAAAAGGGTATAGATGCAAGGGAAGACAGTGTAATTTTGCCACTGTATAAATCGTTGGTAAGACCTCATCTTGAATATGCAGTACAGTTCTGGGCACCACTCTATAAAACAGATAATTTGGAACTAGAAAGGGTTCAGAGAAGGGCAACAAAATTGATAAAGGGTATGGAGTCATTAAGTTATGAGGAAAGGTTAGCCAGTTTAGGCATGTTTACTTTAGAAAAGAGGCGTCTAAGGGGAGATATGATTACTATGTACAAATACATTTAGGGTCAATACAGAGAACTTCCATAGGAACTTTTTACTCCAAGGACTCTACACAGGACACACGGTCACCCCATAAGGTTAGAGGAGAGGAAATTTCACAACCAGCAAAGGAAGAGGTTCTTTACAGTAAGGGCAGTTAAGATATGGAATTCATTGCCAGGGAAGGTTGTGATGGCAGATTCAATAGATATGTTTAAGAAAGGGTTAGACAAATTTTTAGCGGAAAGGTGTATCCAGGGATACCACCGTTAATTAAAATGAAGGATAGTAGTGGATATAGGGTAAAAATAGGACTGCAATATTGAGTCTGGGGGGATTTTCACAATTGAAACAGATTGGCGGTTGCTTACTCTGGATCAATTTCAAATATAAGTGCAGGATCGCAGGAGATCCAAAATAGGTTGAACTTGATGGACTGGTGTCTTTTTTCAACTTCATCAACTATGTTAGTATGTTACTATGTTACAATGTACTTTACAAAGCGTTGTATTGATTTATATGGATTTATATATATGGATTTCCCACGCTGTCATGGGGATTCCCCATAGACTATGAATAGACCTCGCGGCTGGATTCTATGCAGTAGCGTTGGTCTGCTTATATATTGGACAAGCAGAAATTGCATCATCTGCAAACTGGCATTATTATTTTTCTCAAGCATGTTCTGGATTTGGATTACAAATATGGGGCGCCTCCTGGGCTGAAGAACAGAAGACTCCAAGCAACAGAAGATATTTACAAGCAGGGACTTTGGAATTACAAAATATTTGGACATGGTTCCCGGCTGTTCTGGAGGGTGGGCAGCTTAGGCAGTGCAAAGCGAGTTGGTACATGGGTCTCCAAATTCCCTTTTTTACCTCCCATGTAAAGGGACTGTGTGATGTGTCTATTTCTAAGGTGTCGTTAAAATAATCCTCCACCATCCTTTGGATGTTGATAGTAGTATCAGGTGGAGATGCGGCAGAGGTGTCACGTTTTATTGGTCATTTCTTTTAGACCAGGCCAGATGTCAAAATGTTGTGCTGAGTCATCTGCATCATCCCTGGGTCTCTTGGGAAAGCTAAGTTTTTTCCTAGCCGCAGTTGAGTGGGAAACTGAAGGAGGAGACACCGTTCTGTCACGTAACAATTGAGCTGTCCTCTGGCTCACCAGGAGTTCCTTGCATTTCTTCAGATTTGGGTCAGTTGGAAACAAAGAGAAGTCATAGCTCTTAAAGCTAGGATCAAAATGTAATGATCCTATATCAAGGTTTTGATAACTCTTGAATCCTGATGAATCGAATAAAGTACTTGATCTACAAGTCCGACAAACTTTGCGAAATTGCTTTGTTTAATCTCCTCCTTCAGTTTCTCAAGCTGCTTTTCCAAAAGTCTAATTAAGTCTTTTTCTCATTTCTGCTTCTGGGATGACAATCCACCCCAGCAGCAGCAGCATGGAGACTAACGCTCAATAATTCTTCAGAGGAATCAAGGATAGTGCAGGAGTCATCTAGCCTTAGCAACTTGGATGCAGGACTAACTCCGATCGCTACTGAGGATATTGATGAGGACAGTGTTGTGGATGTAGATTGCAGGTGCCGGGATCTAGGTGAGAGAAGGGTCCTAGATGATGCTGGACTGCTTGTTGATATTTTTTTACCATAAGTTTCTGATTTTCCCAACAGCTTGCCATGAACTTGTCACGGACTTACCTGATCCCCGCCGCTCCGTCCAGCCGCACTTCCGCATTCAGGACCATGTGACCGCACCCGGAGGCGGTCACATGACCACAACCCTAGAGGCGGGGATTTTGAATCCCCTTCAGTATAAAAACCTCACTCTGACACTCGCTGAGTGTCAGAGCAACACTTACCTGTTCCTGGCTCCTGCTCTTCGTGGATTGCAGTGTCTTCCTGTTTCCAGTGTCTCCTGTGTGCTGATCTCTGCCTGTTTGACTTCCCTGGCTCTCCAATCCCTGTGTACCGACCCGGCTTGCTGACCATTCTCCTATTCTTGTGACCCGTGTACCGAACCTGGCTTGTTGACTCCGAGTTGCCTTCTGATTCTGCCTGACTCCATTCCTGTGTACCGAACCGGCTTGTTGACTCCGCTACCACCGCTTCACTCCGCTGTACTACATCTTGAGGCGAACCTGGGGACCGCGACCTGCGACTCCTGGCAGCGAAGCCCACCCCGCCTTGCGGCGGTTCTTGGTGAACACCGGGGAGATCGTTAGACTCCGCACCTCAGGTAAGCCAGTGCTAAAGATTAGTAATATAGTATACAGAATCTGTTACAGTTTGCTCTGACCATGGATACCACAGCTAAAGATCTGTTGGAGCATTTAGTAGGAAGGATGGATAAGCAAGAAGCTAACCAAGAGCAACTTTTAAAATTCCTCAATAGTCTATCCACTCGCTTGGATGTTGTCCAGAACACCCTAGTGGCTGGTGGATCACCTGGGCCGGCAGTGGCCCCTGTAACTCAGGCCGCAGCAGCAGCTTCTTCCTCGCAGCTACGGTTACCTAACCCACCTAAGTTCGATGGAGACCCTAAAAATTGCAGAGGATTTTTAAATCAATGCTCCATACAATTCGAGCTTCTACCTGGGAACTTCCCCTCCGGAAAAACGAAAGTGGCCTATGTGATTTCGTTATTGTCCGGTCAAGCTTTAGCATGGGCTTCCCCCTTATGGGAGAGGGACGACCCCATTCTACATAACTTCAACCTCTTCTTGTCCACCTTCAAGAAAATATTTGATGAGCCAGGAAGAGTGTCCAATGCCGCTTCCGGCTTACTACGTCTCCGCCAAGGAAACCAGTCTGTGGGGCAGTATGCGGTCCACTTCAGAACCATGGCCTCTGAACTTCGCTGGAACGATGAGGCTCTAGTAGCTACATTCTGGCAGGGCCTTTCAGACCGAATCAAAGACGAGTTGGTATCCCAGGAACTCCCTACGTCTTTGGACGACATTATCTCCCTCTGTGTCAAAGTTGATTTGCGTTTCAAGGAACGTAATTCCGAGAAGGAACAGTCGCGGCGTAGCATGATTCGCTTGGCCCCCAACTTCCAAACCCCTGTTCTTCCCCCTGAAGAGCCCATGCAACTTGGGAGGACCCGCCTATCAGCCGAAGAGAGGGAGAGGAGATTTCGGAACAAGTTGTGTTTATATTGTGGAGAGAGTGGCCATCTTCTGAGTTCTTGTCCCAAACGCTCGGGAAACGATAGGGCCTAACGAGTTCTGGAGCTGTGTCGTTGGGCCTCTTTTCTCAGTGCCAGTCAGTTCCCAATAGTAATGATTGCCTGTCTATTCCCATTTCCCTTCAGTTAGGACAAAAGACCTTCCCGCAGTCGGCTCTTCTAGATTCCGGAGCCGCAGGAAATTTCATTTCTGCCACAGTAGTTAAACAATTCGCTATTCCCACACAAGCCTTGGAACAACCCATCTCTCTGATGGCCATTGATGGGGGAAGAATCCCTGAGGGGTCCATCCTGGTACGCACTATTCCTCTTCTACTTCAGATAGGAGCACTTCATCGGGAGAAGATTTCTTTTCTAGTAATACAGAGATCTACCAACCCAGTCATCCTAGGACTTCCTTGGCTTCGTGTCCACTCTCCCACCTTGGACTGGAAATCTGGTCACATATTGTCCTGGGGACAGTCCTGCTTCTCTCGCTGCCTACAGAGAGTGGTTCCCCCGAATAGTCCCAGACGTACCCAAGAATTTCCTGTGACTCTCCTGCCTGAGCCATACCAAACCTTCTCTGATGTTTTTTGTCAACAAGAGGCCACTAGACTTCCCCCTCACAGAATCTGGGACTGTGGCATTGATCTGATACCTGGTAAACCCATTCCCAGGGGCCGTGTTTACCCCCTTTCCCTCCCGGAATCTAAGGCTATGGAGGAGTACATCCAAGAAAATCTAAACAGGGGCTTCATCCGCAAGTCTGCCTCCCCAGCTGGGGCTGGCTTCTTCTTCGTAAAAAAGAAAGATGGGGGCCTCCGCCCTTGCATTGATTACAGAGATCGTTAGACTCCGCACCTCAGGTAAGCCAGTGCTAATCAAGATTAGTAATATAGTATCCAGAATCTGTTACAGAACTCTCTTCAAATGGCATAAAATGGATGAGGATCCTAGATGGTTAAGGTCCCTACCTCTACTGACTGTGGCTTTACAAATGCTACAAATGGCTAGACAACTGTTGTCAGAATTTGGGTAAAAATAATTTGACACAAAGAGGTGGATTTTTTGGTCTTATGCCCAGGCATGACAATGACCTTCTTCTTATCACTGGCAAGAACTGCTTCCACCGGTGCAGAACTTACACAAACAACATCATCCTCATCAACATCCTCATTAGCGCCCTTGTCAGCTACACAAATATCCCCCTCATCCTGTTGCAACTCCAAAGTGGCTTCCTCAATTTGTGTATCACCGGCAACACTTGGGCTCCTCATCCACACATCTTCAGAAATGCTGAAAGGAGTCTTCTTTATGAGTAGTTTCAGAAAGGTCAGGCTTACACATAGCACTCGTGGATAGACTCTCATTTCTGAATCTGACCATACAGTTTCTTATAATGTCTTACTGTTTTCTTCCAGCTCGGCTTTTACACTTAAAAGTATTTGAGCGCCACTTTTTGAGTCAGAATGACAAGGTCTTGCATCGTAATGACTGACCTTACAAGAAGATTCCTCACTGACAGTTGCAGAACTAGCACTCATAGAGAAAGGCGAATGGCTGATTCTTTCCATGCCACTGCGTGTATAGAATGGCATGTTGGCTATTTTATTTTTTCTGCAGTTAACTTTGCCTTGATTACAGATGCTTTTTTCTTTACCAAGGTTAAAGCTGTTTTTCTACATCTTTGTTTCCATGACTTAAAACCACTATGCACTTTAACATAGGCTTTAGCAGATGACGTAGAGCAGGGTTGTCCAACCCGCGGCCCGTGGGCCGCATGCGGCCCAGCATGCCTGTAAATGTGGCCCAGAAGGAGTTTTGGTTGTGCCAAGGGGGCAGCACTGTTAATGGAAAAAAAAAATCCTGCAAAAAAAAGAAAAGAAAATACTTACCTTGCGGTCACGCGGTCACGTCAGCTGGTACTCCGGCTCTCTCCCTTGTCTCCTCCTCCGTGAGGTGCTCGCAGTGAATGTCGGGCGTGATGTCATCACACTCAACATCCATTGCGGAGCGCAGCACAGAGGAGTCACCCGCGCGAGAAGAACAATCAGCAGCACAGAATTGGAGAAAAGAAGAGAAGAGGACAGGAGAACAAGCCGATTAAAAGGTAAGTTAAGGGGGATTTTGTTTTTATTATTTCAAGGGACGCTGACCAGTGAATAAAAGTCACCTGGTCCTGGAGCATCATGGACCTTATCTCCCTGCTACATACTTCTACTTGTATTACTAATGGGGCATTATATATTATTCTCTTTGGCCCATTATAAGTTGTTATCCCTTAACTAACATAGTGGTGTAATTAGCAAAACAGGTCACAATTTGGGGTCACAGTGATGTATATGTCAGGTACCGCAGGCCTGGTCAGGGCACCCTGATATACAATGCCTGGCTTAAATGCACTTTATTGATATTGCATCGAAACAATACAAAAAGTGATTATAGTATAATAACTAGAGAGGATTTTTTGAACATGGCGATTGAAAGGTAAGTATAGGGGGATTTGAAAAAAAAGTGATATATATCATCATCATCATCATCATCATTTATTTATATAGCGCCAACATATTCCGTAGCGCTTTACAATTGGGGACAAACATAATAAACTAATAAACAAACTGGGTAAAACAGACAAAGAGGTGAGAAGGCCCTGCTCGCAAGCTTACAATCTATGGGACAATGGGAGATTGACACATGAGGTTAAGTATACATTTTGCATCTTGGCCCAGCCAGACTGCAAAGGTAAGGTGACTCATAAGCTAAATGATCCTGTCACACAACAATGTTGGTCCGGGGGTAGTTGTCTTCTGTGAAATTGTGTAACAGGCTAAAGGTAGTGAGGTTAAGAGGGTGGTTGAGGAATATTATAAGCTTGTCTGAATAGGTAGGTTTTCAGAGAACGCTTGAAAGTTTGTAGACCAGAGGAGAGTCTTATTGTGCGAGGGAGAGAGTTCCATAGAGTGGGTGCAGCCCGAAAAAAGTCCTGTAACCGGGAATGGGAGGATGTAATGAGGGTGGATGAGAGACGCAGATCTTTTGCAGAACGGAGTTGCCGAGTTGGGAGATATTTTGAGACAAGAGAGGAGATGTATGTTGATGCAGCTTTGTTGATGGCCTTGTAGGTTAGTAAAAGTATTTTATATTAGATTCGGTAGAAGACAGGCAGCCAGTGTAGAGACATACAGAGTGATTCAACAGAGGAATAGCTATTTGCTATTATATTATATATATATATATATATATATATATATATATATATATATATATTTATATATATATAGATAGATATATAGATATATATCACTTGTATTCTCATATATATATATATATATATATATATATATATATATATATATATATATGTTAACTATGTTTTCTATGGTTTTTTGGATGATCAGCTATCGTTATTGTTAGTGTATCTTATGTGCGGCCCAAACCAACTCGTCGTCTTCCAATGTGGCCCAGGGAAGCTAAAAGGTTGGACACCCCTGACGTAGAGGGAGTCCCGACCCCACGCGCCAACCTGCTCTTGGACCTCTCGGAAAACAAATTGAAAACTTACACAAGTATGACATACACATATAATAACCTGGTAAACATATATACACACACATATAATAACCTGGTAAACATATATACACACATATAATAACCTGTGTAGATATATACACACATCTATAATAACCTGGTATAGATACAGATATACACGTATAATAATTTGGTGTATATATAGATATACATATAATAACCTCGAAAAGGTATATACACACATATAATAACCAGGGCCTGATTCATTAAGGATCTTAACCTGAGAAACTTCTTATTTCAGTCTCCTGGACAAAACCATATTACAATACAAGGGGTGCAAATTAGCATTATGTTTTGCACATAAGTTAAATACTGACTGTTTTTTGCATGTAACACACAAATACTTGATAGCTTATTTGTACACTGAAATTTAAAGTTGATATTTGTGCGATACATGAAAAAACAGTTGATTAATTTCTCTCCTGAACTCAGCACGGTGGATGAACCCTTTACTATCACATGAATGTCCTGTGTCTGTTTATATATATATTTACATATATATATATATATATATATATATATTAGGGGTGTGCACCGGCCACTTTTAGTGTTTTGGGTTTTGGGTTCTGATTTGCTTGAGGTTTTGGGTTCTGATTTGTTTTGCCAAAACACCTGACGAAAGGTTTTGGTTCTGATTTAGGGTTTTGGGTTCTGATTTATATTTAAAAAAGCATAAAAAGCACTAAAATCCAGTTTTTTTGTTTTTTTACACTCCTACGCTATTATTAACCTCAATAACATTCAATAACAATCATTTCCACTAATTTCCAGTCTATTCTGAACACCTCACACCTCACAATATTGTTTTTAGTCCAAAACGTTGCACCGAGGTAGCTTTCTGGACTGCGTAGTGGAGTGGCCCCGGTACTCAATTTGGTACCGGGGCCACAATATATCACCGTCAACTAGGGATGTGCACCGGCGACTTTTGAGGTCTCGTGTTTTGTGTTTTGGATCCGGATTTTCGTTATTTTTGAGGTTCGGATTTGTCTCGCAAAACACTTGACGAAAGGTCTCGGTTCGGATTTAAGGTTTTGGATTCGGATTTTTTTTGAAAAAAACATAAAAAGTTTAAAAATCAAGTTTTTGGGCTTATTTTCACTCCTAGGCTATTATTAACCTCAATAACATTCAATAACAAGCATTTCCACTAATTTACAGTGTATTCTGAACACCTCACAATATAGTTATTAGTCCAAAACGTTGCAACAAGGTATCTTTCTGGACTGCGTAGAGGAGTGGGTCACCACAATATATATTAAAAACCCTGAACTTTTATGATTCGCACCAATAAATGTACCTGGACTGCGTAGAGGAGTGGGTCACCACAATATATATTAAAAACCCTGAACTTTTATGATTCGCACCAATAAATGTACCTGGACTGCGTAGAGGAGTGGGTCACCACAATATATATTAAAAACCCTGAACTTTTATGATTCGCACCAATAAATGTACCTGGACTGCGTAGAGGAGTGGGTCACCACAATATATATTAAAAACCCTGAACTTTTATGATTCGCACCAATAAATGTACCTGGACTGCGTAGAGGAGTGGGTCACCACAATATCTTAAAAACCCCGAACTTTTATGAATCGCACCAATAAATGTACCTGGACTGCGTAGAGGAGTGGGTCACCACAATATATTAAAAACCCTGAACTTTTATGATTCACACCAATAATTGTACCTGGACTGCGTAGAGGAGTGGGTCACCACAATATATATTAAAAACCCTGAACTTTTATGATTCGCACCAATAAATGTACCTGGACTGCGTAGAGGAGTGGGTCACCACAATATATTAAAAACCCTGAACTTTTATGAATCGCACCAATAAATGTACCTGGACTGCGTAGAGGAGTGGGTCACCACAATATATTAAAAACCCTGAACTTTTATGATTCGCACCAATAATTGTACCTGGACTGCCTAGAGGAGTGGGTCACCACAATATATATTAAAAACCCTGAACTTTTATGATTCGCACCAATAAATGTACCTGGACTGCGTAGAGGAGTGGGTCACCACAATATCTTAAAAACCCTGAACTTTTATGAATCGCACCAATAAATGTACCTGGACTGCGTAGAGGAGTGGGTCACCACAATATCTTAAAAACCCTGAACTTTTATGAATCGCACCAATAAATGTACCTGGACTGCGTAGAGGAGTGGGTCACCACAATATATTAAAAACCCTGAACTTTTATGATTCGCACCAATAATTGTACCTGGACTGCCTAGAGGAGTGGGTCACCACAATATATATTAAAAACCCTGAACTTTTATGATTCACACCAATAATTGTACCTGGACTGCGTAGAGGAGTGGGTCACCACAATATCTTAAAAACCCAGAACTTTTATGAATCGCACCAATAAATGTACCTGGACTGCGTAGAGGAGTGGGTCACCACAATATATTAAAAACCCTGAACTTTTATGATTCGCACCAATAATTGTACCTGGACTGCCTAGAGGAGTGGGTTACCACAATATATATTAAAAACCCTGAACTTTTATGATTCGCACCAATAAATGTACCTGGACTGCGTAGAGGAGTGGGTCACCACAATATCTTAAAAACCCTGAACTTTTATGAATCGCACCAATAAATGTACCTGGACTGCGTAGAGGAGTGGGTCACCACAATATCTTAAAAACCCTGAACTTTTATGAATCGCACCAATAAATGTACCTGGACTGCGTAGAGGAGTGGGCACTGGGCACCACAATAAAATATATAAAAAACCTTCAACAGATCTGCATTACACTACACATACGGCTGCTCCTCCATCCTCTCCATCATATACATGTTGGAGTTTTAGCGTGTGACAACCTCTTGTTTTTGATAATGTCAGTGCATTTTGAATATTTTTCAATTTGCCCCACACCACTGAATGTACTTTATCTATGATACGCATCTATCTATCTTGACTGCGTAGTGTGGTGGCCCCGGTACACAATTTGGTACCGAGGCCACAATATAATTAAAAAACCCTCCACGTGTCAGAATTCCACCAAACAAGTATCTGGACTGCATAGTGGGGTGGCCCCGGTACCCAATTTGATACCGGGGCCACAATACCTCCTCCAAACATGGTACAGACAATTCGTCATTGAGATCCCAGACAGACAGGGTCAAAGTGTTATTGTTTGACTTTGTAAACCCAAAAAACTGTCCCTGTTGCACATAGTCGTGCAATGAAGACTGACTTTTTCATTTAAAGGCACGATCTTTCAAGTGTAGTGTTTGTAAGTCTAAGTCATATTATACTTTTGGTAAAATTGGTTTATTTTGTTCCTCTTTATGGTAATTAGTAATAGAATTAAAGTATGAAATAGAATTAACGTATGAAATAGAATTAAAGTATGAAATAGAATTAAAGTATGAAATAGAGTGGTATAGAGTTGTAGTGTGGTATAGATAGAGTGGTCCACACAATATAATAATAAAACCCTCAACTGGTCTGAATTCCACCAAACAAGTATCTGGACTGCGTAGTGTGGTGGCCCCGGTACACAATTTGGTACCGAGGCCACAATATAATTAAAAAATTGGGCATCAACTGTCACCGTTGTTTAATATCTGATACACCTAAATATGGACTGCACAGTGGAGTGGCCCCGGTAGTAAATTTGGTGCCGGGGCCACAATACCTCCTCCAACTTCCAAGTGTAGTGTTTATAAAGACAGACAGCGTCGAAGTGTTATCAGTTGGCTTTCTTAACCCTAAAATTGTCCCTGTTGCAAATATTCGTGCAATGGACAGTTACTTTTTTATTGAAAGACTCAAGCTTTCAAGTGTAGTGTTTATAAAATATAAACAACAATACAGTAGTTTTAGAGCACGTCAATACCTCTTGTTTTAAATTATGACACGGCATTTTACTTTTGGTTTAATTTCTTGTATTTTTTTAAATTTGGTTTTACTTTTTGAACATTGCAAACGACTGTTGATTGGTCATATAATGCCAAAAAAAAAGGTCCAAGATGGAATTGTCCTTGGGCCCTCACACCCACCCTTATGTTGTTGAAATAGTAGTGGACATGCACACTTTAACAAACCAATCATTTCAGCGACAGGGCCTACCAAACAACTTTGGCTGAAATGATTGGTTTGTTTGGGCCCCCACACCAAAAAAGCTATTCATCTCTCCCTGTACAGACTAAACAGGCTCTACTGAGGCAAGATGTCGTCCTCATCCTCAACCTCTGATTCCTCTCCCCCTACAGTGTGTACTTCCTCCTTATCACACATTATCAATTCGTCCCCGCTGGACTCCACAACCACAGGTCCCTCTGTAGTATCTGGAGGGCAGTGCTGTACTTCATTGAGGAATTGATTATTCATTTTTATAAACATCATTTTTTCAACGTTGTGAGGAAGCAACCTCCTTCGCCGCTCACTGACCAGGTTCCCCGCTGCACTAAAAACTCTTTCCGAGTACACACTGGAGGGGGGACAACTCAGGTAAAATAGAGCCAGTTTGTACAGGGGCTTCCAAACTGCCTTTTTTTCCTGCCAGTAACAATATGGACTGTCTGACATGTCTACTTGGATGGTGTCAGCAAAGTAATCATCCACAATTTTTTCTATTGTGACAGCATCCAATGCAGCGAGAGTAGACATGTCTGCAATGGTTGGCAGGTCCTTCAGTCCGGACCAGATGTTATCAGCATCCCCGCCAGTGCCTCTTTTGGGAAAACTGAGCTTTTTCCTCGCAGCCATAGATGTGGAAGAAAATGAGGGTGGAGCTGTTGGCATGTCACGGTCCTCTTCAGAGGACAATCTCCTGACCAGAAGGTCTTTGCACCGCTGTAGACTTGTGTCCGCCGGAAACAGAGACACAACATACGCTTTAAACCGAGGATCGAGCACGGTGGCCAGAATGTATTCCTCTGACTTTAAAAGAGTGACCACCCTCGGATCCTGGCAAAGCGTACGACGGGCTACATCCACAAGAGCTACATGCTTGGTGTAATCGCAATGGCTTACCAGCTCCTCCCTCACTTTCTCCAGCTGCTTCTGCAACAGCCTGATCAGGGGAATGACCTGACTCAAGCTGGCAGTGTCGGAACTGACTTCTCGTGTGGCAAGTTCAAATGGCTGCAGAACCTTGCACAACACGGAAATCAGTCTCCACTGCGCTTGACTGAGGCGCATCCCCACTCCTTTGCCTATGTCGTAGGTGGCTGTGTAGGCCTGAATGGCCTTTTGCTGCTCCTCCATCCTCTGCAGCATATAGAGGGTGGAGTTCCAGCGCGTCACAACCTCTTGTTTGAGGTGATGGCAGGGCAGGTTCATGCTTTTTTGATGTGCCTCTAGTCTGCGGTAGGCACTGGCTGAATGCCGAAAGTGTCCAGCAATTTTGCGCGCCACCGCAAGCATCTCCTGCACACCCCTGTCACTCTTGAGGTAATGCTGCACCACCAAATTAATGGTGTGGGCAAAACATGGGACGTGCTGGAAATTGCCCATATTTAATGCCCGCACAATGTTACTGGCATTGTCTGACACCACAAATCCCCATGAGAGTCTAAGTGGGGTAAGCCACTGGGAGATAATTTCCCTCATTTTCTCTAATATGTTGTCAGCGTTGTGCCTCTTATTAAAGCCTGTAATGCACAATGTTGCCTGCCTTTGCATGAGCAGCCATTTTGTAGATGCTGCTACTGATGCAGCTGTTGCTGTTGCTGCGGAAGGGGATGCATCTACCCAGTGGGCTGTCACAGTCATATAGTCCTTCGTTTGCCCAGAACCACTTGTCCACATGTCCGTGGTTAAGTGGACAGTGGGTACAACCGCATTTTTAAGAGCACTGAGGACACTTGATCGTACTTCTCTGTACATTTTTGGTATCGCCTGCCTAGTGAAGTGGAATCTCGAGGGGATTTGGTACCGGGGACACAATACCTCCATCAACCCTCTAAATCCCACTCCACTGATGGCGGACACCGGGCGCACGTCTAACACCAACATTGCAGTTACAGCCGCAGTTATACGCTTTGCAATAGGGTGACTACTATCGTATTTTGTGGTCATGGCAAACGACTGTTGGACGGTCAATTGTTTTGTGAAAGACTTAGCGGTCTTACGACTTCCCCTCTGGGAAGATGACCGACTAACAGCAGCAACAGCAGCAGTGGCAGTAGTAGGCGTACCGCTGCAGGATTCCTCGGATGAATCCCGTATTGAGGAGGACTCAGTCTGGCTGCTGACTTGGGCTGCAGGACTGAATCTGATGGAGATTGTGGAGGAAGTTGACGAGGAGGGTGTTGCTGGTGTGTATCCAACTGGACCACGGGATTTAGGTGTCCCTGTACCGATGAGGGTCCTAGCCCCAGTTCCTGAACTAACCACTGAACTATGAAGGTTATTCAGGTGACGTATAAGGGAGGATGTTCCTAGGTGGGCAAGATCCTTACCCCTGCTTATTTGAGCTTTACATAAGCTACATATGGCCATACATTGGTTGTCTGGATTTGGATAAAAATAACTCCAGACCGAAGAGGTGCATTTTTTGGTCTTCTGACCAGGCATGACGATGGGCTTTTTCATCCCATGGACATCAGCTGTTTCCCCCCCTGGTGCCTCATTTACAATAACCACATCACCATCCTCATCATCAAGTTCCTCCACAGCGCCAGCTACATCATCAATAGCCTCCTCCCGAGCCACCTCTTCCCGTACAGTGATGGGAAGGTCAGGCTTGACAACCACCAACACCCTTGGACTCGCCTTGGGGATTTGTGATAATTTCTCTTTAGAAGGCAGAGTTGTTTGCTGTTTTGTTGCTGACAGCATAACTCTCTTCAATTTTTTGTAGGGGGGGGAGGAGGAGGAGGAGGGCTAAGATCCGTGGGTGAAGCTGAACCACTAGTCATGAACACGGGCCAGGGCCTAAGCCGTTCCTTGCCACTCCGTGTCGTAAATGGCATATTGGCAACTTTACGTTTCTCCTCAGATGATTTAAAGTTTCTCTTTTTGCTACTTTTTCTTAACTTGGGCTTTTTGGATTTTACATGCCCGGTACTACGAGATTGGGCATCGGGCTTGGAAGACGACGTTGATGGCATTTCATCGTCTATGTCATGACTAGTGGCAGCAGCTTCAGCATTAGGAGGAAGTGGGTCTTGATCTTTCCCTACTTTATCCTCCAAATTTTTGGTCTCCATTATATGTAGCACAAGATACTGCAGAATGTGTGAACTTGGTAATATTGCAGTACCAATGGACTTATACTGCTGGATTGGTTTTGCAAATTTGGTTATAATTATTATATTTTATTTTTTTTTTTAATTTTTTATTTTTTTTTACTTTTTTTTTATTTTTAAAAAACTTGGGAATAGTGGGGAAATAACTATGCCCTTAGAAGCACAGAGCACAGGACACAGCACCACTGGACTGAACAGGACACGGCACAGGACCCAGCAGCACTACGGAACTCAGCAGGACAGAGCACAGGAGACAGCACCACTGGACTGATACTGCAGAATGTGTGAACTTGGTAATATTGCAGTACCAATGGACTTATACTGCTGGATTGGTTTTGCAAATTTGGTTATAATTATTATATATTTTTTTTTTTTTTAAATTTTTTATTTTTTTTTACTTTTTTTTTATTTTTTAAAAACTTGGGAATAATGGGGAAATAACTATGCCCTTAGAAGCACAGAGCACAGGACACAGCACCACTGGACTGAACAGGACACGGCACAGGACCCAGCAGCACTACGGAACTCAGCAGGACAGAGCACAGGACACAGCACCACTGGACTGATACTGCAGAATGTGTAAACTTTTTAATATTGCAGTACCACTGGACTTTTACTGCTGAATGTGTGAACTTGGTAATATTGCAGTACCAATGGGCTTATACTGCAGGATTGGTTGTGCAAATTTTGTGGTAATTAAAAAAAATTAAAGTAGTTTTTGGTATTTTTTAAAAAAAACTTTTTTTTATTTTTTTAAACACAGGGGAATATTGGGGAAATAACTATGCCCTTAGAAGCACAGAGCACAGGACACAGCACCACTGGACTGAACAGGACACAGCACAGGACCCAGCAGCACCACTGACCTCAGAAGGACAGAGCACAGCACACAGCACCACTGGACTGATACTGCAGAACACAGCACAGCACAGCACAGCACAGCACAGCACAGCACAGCACAGAACTAAACAGCACAGAACTAAACAGCACAGAGGACCACCTAACACACCCTCCCTCTACCCTGATCAATGCCCGAGTGAAGATGGCGGCGACTAGCGGGGAATTTATAGGATCCGAGTATCGCGAGATCCGACAACGGGATTATGAGTCAGAGCCTCAGTTTCACTTTTGAATTTGGCGCCAATACCCGGATCTGTCTCGGATCCGACTCGGATCCGCAACGTTCGGGTGGGCTCGGATTTCATAAATCCGAGTGCGCTCATCCCTACCTTCAACTGGTCTGAATTCCACTGCACAGATAAAAACAAAGAACATAGTATTAAAAATGGCAGTTCCCCTTTTTTGGAACTACATAAACAAAGAACATAGTAATAGAAATGGCAGGTCCTCTTTTTTTGGAATGCAAGAATATATTGCTCTATAATATTTTTTATACTTTTTCAATTATTTTTTTATATTTTTTTAATATTTTTTAGAGATTTTTTTTTTTTTTTAAAAGATTTTTGGCTGCTTAACAAATTGCTATGGACTTATCAGAAACAAATACAGGACAAAAGCACCACTGGACTCAGCAGCACAAAGCACCACTTTAGTAAAGTTATCAGCAGGACAGAGCACATCAACCTCCCTCTTCACTAACCACAGGGAGAATGAAGATGGCGGCCGCGAGCGGGGCATTTATGAGATCCGAGTCTCGCGAGATCCGACGCGAGACTTGGATGTCATAGCCTCGGTTTGGCTTCATTTGGCGCCCGGAAGTTCCCGAACAGTGCTCGGATCCCAGCGGATCCGCACTGTTCTGGTGGGCTCGGATAAGCGAAATCCGAGCCCGATCATCTCTAATATATATATATTAGGGATGTGCACCGGCGACTTTTGGTGTCTCGTGTTTTGTGTTTTGGATTCGGATTTTCGTGATGTTTTGGGTTCGGATTTGTTTCGCAAAACACCTGCCGAAAGGTTTTGGTTCGGATTTAAGGTTTTGGATTCGGATTTTTTTTGAAAAAAGCATAAAAAGTTCAAAAATCAAGTTTTTGGGCTTATTTTCACTCCTACGCTATTATTAACCTCAATAACATTCAATAACAAGCATTTCCACTAATTTACAGTGTATTCTGAACACCTCACAAAATAGTTATTAGTCCAAAACGTTGCAACGAGGTATCTTTCTGGACTGCGTAGTGGAGTGGTCCCCACAATATAATAAGAAAACCATCAACTGGTCTTAATCACACCAAAAAATGTACCTGGACTGCGTAGAGGAGTGGGTCACCACAATATAATTTAAAAACCCTGAACTTGTATGATTCGCACCAATAAATGTATCTGGACTGCGTAGAGGAGTGGTCACCACAATATAATTAATAAAAAACCCTCCACGAGTCTGAATTTCCAAAAAAAAAATTCTGGACTGCGTAGTGGGGTGACCCCGGTACTAAATTTGATACCTGGCCCACAATACCTCCTCCAAGTTCCAAGTGTAGTGTTTATAACATATTAACACTACACTAATTCTAGCACGTCAAACCCTCTTGTTTTAAATAATGACAGGGCATTTAACTTTTGATTAAATTTTTGGAATTTGTTGACATTTTCTTTTACTTTTTGAACATGGCAAACAACTGTGGCTGAAATGATTGGTTTGTTTGGGCCCCCACACCAAAATAACAATTCATCATTCCCTGTACAAACTAAACAGGCTCTATTGAGGAAAGATGTCGTCCTCATCCTCAACCTCTGATTCCTCTCCCCCTACAGTGTGTACTTCCTCCTCCTCACACATTATCAATTCGTCCCCGCTGGACTCCACAACCACAGGTCCCTCTGTACTATCTAGAGGGCAGTGCTGTACTTCATTGAGGAATTGATTATTCATTTTTATAAACATCATTTTTTCAACGTTGTGAGGAAGCAACCTCCTTCGCCGCTCACTGACCAGGTTCCCCGCTGCACTAAAAACTCTTTCCGAGTACACACTGGAGGGGGGACAACTCAGGTAAAATAGAGCCAGTTTGTACAGGGGCTTCCAAACTGCCTTTTTTTCCTGCCAGTAACAATATGGACTGTCTGACTATTATCTGTCTATTTGGATGGTGTCAGCAAAATAATCCTCCACCATTTTTTCAATTGTGACAGCATCCAATGCAGCGACAGTAGACATGTCTGCAATGGTTGGCAGGTCCTTCAGTCCGGACTAGATGTTATCAGCATCCCCGCCAGCGGCTCTTTTAGGAAAACTGAGCTTTTTCCTAGCAGCCATAGATGTGAAAGAAAATGAGGGTGGAGCTGTTGGCATGTCACGGTCCTCTTCAGAGGACAATCTCCTGACCAGAAGGTCTTTGCACCGCTGTAGACTTGTGTCCGCCGGAAACAGAGACACAACATACGCTTTAAACCGAGGATCGAGCACGGTGGCCAGAATGTATTCCTCTGACTTTAAAAGAGTGACCACCCTCGGATCCTGGCAAAGCGTACGAAGGGCTTCATCCACAAGAGCTACATGCTTGGTGGAATCGCAATGATTTACCAGCTCCTCCCTCACTTTCTCCAGCTGCTTCTGTCGGAACTGACTTCTCGTGTGGCAAGTTCAAACGGCTGCAGAACCTTGCACAACACGGAAATCAGTCTCCACTGCGCTTGACTGAGGCGCATCCCCACTCCTTTGCCTATGTCGTAGGTGGCTGTGTAGGCCTGAATGGCCTTTTGCTGCTCCTCCATCCTCTGCAGCATATAGAGGGTGGAGTTCCAGCGCGTCACAACCTCTTGTTTGAGGTGATGGCAGGGCAGGTTCATGCTTTTTTGATGTGCCTCTAGTCTGCGGTAGGCACTGGCTGAATGCCGAAAGTGTCCAGCAATTTTGCGCGCCACCGCAAGCATCTCCTGCACACCCCTGTCACTCTTGAGGTAATGCTGCACCATCAAATTAATGGTGTGTGCAAAACATGGGACGTGCTGGAAATTGCCCATATTTAATGCCCGCACAATGTTACTGGCATTGTCTGACACCACAAATCCCCATGAGAGTCTAAGTGGGGTAAGCCACTGGGAAAAAATTTCCCTCAGTTTCTCTAATATGTTGTCAGCGTTGTGCCTCTTATTAAAGCCTGTCATACACATTGTTGCCTGCCTTTGCACGAGCAGCCATTTTGAAGATGCTGCTACTGATGCAGCTGTTGCTGTTGCTGCGGAAGGGGATGCATCTACCCAGTGGGCTGTCACAGTCATATAGTCCTTCGTTTGCCCAGAACCACTTGTCCACATGTCCGTGGTTAAGTGGACAGTGGGTACAACCGCATTTTTCAGAGCACTGAGGACACTTGATCGTACTTCTCTGTACATTTTTGGTATCGCCTGCCTAGTGAAGTGAAATCTCGACGGAATTTGGTACCGGGGACACAATACCTCCATCAACCCTCTAAATCCCACTCCACTGATGGCGGACACCGGGCGCACATCTAACACCAACATTGCAGTTACAGCCGCAGTTATACGCTTTGCAATAGGGTGACTACTATCGTATTTTGTTGTCATGGCAAACGACTGTTGGACGGTCAATTGTTTTGTGAAAGACTTAGCGGTCTTACGACTTATCCTCTGGGAAGATGACCGACTAACAGCAGCAACAGCAGCAGTGGCAGTAGTAGGCGTACCGCTGCAGGATTCCTCGGATGAATCCCGTATTGAGGAGGACTCAGTCTGGCTGCTGACTTGGGCTGCAGGACTCAATTTGATGGAGAGGGTGTTGCTGGTGTGTATCCAACTGGACCACGGGATTTATGTGTCCCTGTACCGATGACGGTCCTAGCTCCAGTTCCTGAACTAACCACTGAACTATGAAGGTTATTCAGGTGACGTATAAGGGAGGATGTCCCTAGGTGGGCAAGATCCTTACCCCTGCTTATTTGAGCTTTACATAAGCTACATATGGCCATACATTGGTTGTCCGGATTTGGATAAAAATAACTCCAGACCGAAGAGGTGCATTATTTGGTCTTCTGACCAGGCATGACGATGGGCTTTTTCATCCCATGGACATCAGCTGTTTCCCCCCCTGGTTTCTCCACAGCGCCAGCTACATCATCAATAGCCTCCTCCCGAGCCACCTCTTCCCGTACAGTGATGGGAAGGTCAGGCTTGACAACCACCAACACCCTTGGACTCGCCTTGGGGATTTGTGATAATTTCTCTTTAGAAGGCAGAGTTGTTTGCTGTTTTGTTGCTGACAGCATAACTCGCTTCAAAATTTTTGTAGGGGGGGGTGGAGAAGGAGGAGGGCTAAGATCCTTGGGTGAAGATGGACCACTAGTCATGAACACGGGCCAAAGCCTAAGCTGTTTCTTGCCACTACGTGTCGTAAATGGCATATTGCCAACTTTACGTTTCTCCTCAGATGATTTTAAGTTTCTCTTTTTGCTTTTTTTTGAGAACTTGGGCTTTTTGGATTTTACATGCCCTGTACTAGGAGATTGGGCATCGGGCTTGGAAGACGACGTTGATGGCATTTCATCGTCTATGTCATGACTAGTGGCAGCAGCTTCAGCATTAGGAGGAAGTGGGTCTGGATCTTTCCCTACTTTATCCTCCCAATTTTTGGTCTCCATTATATGTAGCACAAGATACTGCAGAATGTGTGAACCTGGTAATATTGCAGACAGTACCAATGGACTTATACTGCAGGATTGGTTTTGCAAATTTTGTTGTAATTCATTTTTTTTTAATTATTTTTTTTATAACTTTTTTTTCATTTTTTAAAGACTTGGGAATATTGGGGAAATAACTATGCCCTTAGAAGCACAGAGCACAGGACACAGCACTACTGGACTGAACAGGACACAGCGCAGGACCCAGCAGCACCACTGAACTCAAAATTGACAGAGCACAGCACACAGCACCACTGGACTGATACTGCAAAACACAGCACAGCACAGCACAGCACAGAAGTAAACAGCACAGCACAGAAGTAAACAGCACAGCACGAGATCTACCAGGACAGAGGACCACCTAACACACCCTCCCTCTACCCTGATCAATGCCCGAGTGAAGATGGCGGCGATTAGCGGGGAATTTATAGGATCCGAGTATCGCAAGATCCGACAGCGGGATTATGACTCAGAGCCTCGGTTTCAAGTTTTCATTTGGCGCCAATACCCGGATCTGTCTCGGATCGGAAAGGTTCGGGTGGGCTCGGATTCACAAAATCCGAGTGCGCTCATCTCTAATATATATATATATATAGTGAGAGGCTGAGTAAATGAGTCATACCTGAGGCGGACAGCAGGGGGCAGCAGTGCACCTTTGCTGTCTGGGGTCTGAGCGCTGGTGCCAGTTACTGACCCCGTAATGGGCCTAGCAGGGGGCTCCATTATGGTAACAATCTTATTTATTGACACAAGTCTGGAACAGTCTATCTCCAGATATTATAATATGACACAAATGATATAAATATATTATAAGTATGTTTGTGTCTGTAGCCATAATAACTGTGCCTAGGACATACTGGACACAAGAGCTAACTCTCAATGTATTTAGCCCCTGGACATTTTTTAAATGAATAAATTGAATAAAATTCTACTTTGTTACATAAACATTTCCTCCAAAAATGAAGAAATCACATAAAGGAGAAGGAAGTTTCTAATCCATAATAATACATCTTATTGATATAGCGCTATCATAGTCCGCAACGATGTACAGCTTGAGCGGAAGAGGGGGGGGGGCATTGATTACTATAACATAAGAATTGACAAGCGCTGAGAAGAGCTGACAATCTGAAAGTAAATAAGGAAAATGAGATGAAAGAAACAGACCAGTCACATGGGCAGGAGGCAAAATAACGTATAGGTGACTACTATTATCATTATTACTCTTATTAGTAGTAGTATTATTAGTAGTAGTATTTTTAGTTATTATTAAGCATTAGAAGTACTGGTAGTACTTTGTGTCCTGTATCCTCTAATGAGACTTATCTAGGACACCTGTGTCACAGACCGGGGTCAGGGTCTGTTGGCTGCGGGTAGATTGCTCAGGGTCTCACACAGCAGCATATAGAGCAAGAGATCGTGGTTTAGATTGTTGCGAAGCAACATACATTCCAGGCTCTGTAAGTGTCAGTTCCTGTATGTGTCCTGCAGGGGGAGTTGTGCCCCTCTCTTTGGGATGGCTCTCCCTGTGTTTGTGGTATGACATCTGGATGAGAGGTGAAGGGGGCTGTGAAGTAGGAGGAGAGTTGTCTTATAGCTGTGTTCACTGTACTCTGGGATAGCCGTGCTCTGTACTCCTGTCTGCCCAGGGGAGGCCCAAGCTGACGTTACCCTTCGGGTGTGGAGGTTATGGCCCATGTACTTACGTGAATGTGAGTCGTCTGTTCCTGGTCTACCAAGAGATCCTTCTCCTTTATATTACAATGCCCATATTGGAGTACCCCCCAGCACTCAGACTCAGCACCTTGTCTACCTGTCTGTTCTTTCTCTTTCTGTCCTTCCGCCCACTGCGCACTCACCAGAGCCCACCTGTGAACCGTACTCTTACACTGGCTGTGCTGCTACCTGAGAGCAACCTGCTCTATGCCTGGTCCTGGCCCCGCGTGTCTCCTGCTCTGCATATGGCAGTGAAACGAGTAGAGAATGAACTTCATCTCCTGCCCGGGTACAAGATACAAATTGTCTTTCTCAGCTCGGAGCTGGACGGGGCCTGTTCGGAATATGTGGCCCCGCTCAAAGCTGTGGATCTGAAACTCTATCACAACCCAGATGTACTCTTTGGTCCAGGATGTGTGTACCCTGCCGCTTCTGTCGCCCGCTTCGCTGCTCACTGGCGCCTCCCCCTTATAACTGCTGGTGCTTTGGCCTTTGGCTTTAAACCAGATGATGATCAATACAACACAACGGTGAGGACTGGGCCCACGGCAAACAAGCTCGGAGAATTTGTGTCCCAACTCCATCAGCACTTTAACTGGAGCTCTCGGACTGCGCTGGTTTACCACGACGTAAAGAAGGACCACCGGCCGCACTTCTTCATCATTGAAGGTGTCTTCCTTGCCTTGGAGAACAGCAATTTAACTGTGCGGCACCAGACGTACCCAGAAGACGAAGATGTGGGTAGTATCATCCAATTCATTCAGAACAATGGTAGAGGTAAGTTTGTCTTCACTGACAGCTCACCCTGGCCGGAAGGTCCAAACGGCATTAAATGGTGAAATAAAGGGATTAATAATTGTGAGATTTCTGATCACCTCAGTTTGTCTTCTCTCCACACAAACCTCCTCTAAGGGTGACACATTGTGTATAGATGCTGGGTAATTTACCTTGTGCCGGTGAGATGTCCAACATTCAGTGGGATTGTGGGTATGGTGATTGGTGCTCCATGAAGGTTCACTGCTTGTGTACATCAAGGTATTTTTATTATATGATAAGCTGATGAGGTGTTTAATTTACTATTATAGACACATCATGACACACTTGTGATGTTAGGCTATTGTAAAATGACAAACTCACTGTTATATACATGTGATTAAAGGTAAAACTCACTACTAAAGCCCATGATGAAATGACACAATCACTAAAAATGATATATAGTGGTGTTTCTTAAAGCTGGTCTTCAGGACCACTAATAGTGCATGTTTTCCAGATCTCCTTCCTTTAGCACAGCTGTATTCATTACTGACTACACAGGTGGTGTAATTATTTACCTTGTCACCTGGAAAACCTGCACTGTTAGGGGTCCTGAGGACGGGGTTTGAGAAACACTGTTATAAAGCCTGATGATATGACACTATCACCATTATAGTTCACAATGAAAAATCACAATCCCTATTATAGCTCCGGATTAAATGACACACTCACTATTATCATCATCATCATCATTTATTTATATAGTGCCAACATATTCCGTAGCGCTTATTATATGTTATAGCTCAGGATGAAATGATGAAATCACCATTATAGTTCACAATGCAATAACACACTCACTATTAGAGTTCATGATGAAATGACACACTTACTATTATAGAGCATGATGAAATTACACACTTACTGTGACTGGATCACATATAAATGACTTTATGGTATAAATTTATTTAAAGGAAATAGCGCAGGGTGCTTATTTATATAAATTGTATTGAAAACTTGTTCTTCTGATTTCAACTGACCTGATCACTGGTAACTTTAACCAGTGAGAGCAAATAGACATCTTTCTTCAAAGACCTGTTTGAAAACATCTTCAATATTGCTGTATTCCTGTGATCTGCAGATTAGACCCTAAATCGAATCCGTTCTCCGGCTGTCTCTGTGGTTTGAGCCCAGCATCCAGCACCACCGCTCTGCCGCTACCCAGCAGCTCTGACCAGTGTGATAGGCCAGGGGGGATCCATCCACAGCACCCTGATCCATAGTAAGAGGTCAGGGGTACCAGCCCAGGTACACCAGTAACGGGGTACACTAGCAGCGTCAGTTACCCAGAATAAACCAGGTACTGGATGCCGGTAGGGAATCCAGTGGTGGCAGCATTGTAAGCCCCTCCTACTGCGGCAAGAGGGCGCATTTGGGATAATGAAAGAGAACGGTGGCACAGTAAGCACAGCTGGTTCCCAGCAACAGACAGGATGACATAGGGGGTCCATCCTGTCACACTTACTATTATAGAAAATGATGAAATGACACATTCAATGTTATAGCACATGATGAAATGATAAGACTATTATATTAGGCATGTCATTACTCTATGAGATCGAATGCATTTGTTTTGATTTTTTTATGAACGATAATTTTGTATGATTGTTAAGCTCAGCTGTAGGACCTTACAAATAAATGATAATTATGAAATGACGTACAATGATAGTAGCTCACCATGTAGTGGTGCACTCAGTAGTCTTGTCCATAATTCACCTATACACCTACTATTAAAGCTCATGATATTATTACATAATGGAAATGTCACTATATTATATCAAAGATCTCTGTGATTACTAAGGTACAGCATAAAATATAACAGAATCTATTATAGTCCAGGATGCAATAACACACAAAGGATTAACAGATAGCTGACCCCAAACAAAACAGAAAGGTTTTGTATCACTTTTATATGTGAGAGAGAGAGAGAAGTAATAATCCCATCTACATGTATAAATAATGGAGGATATAGAGGTAATAATCCCGATTCCTGGTATAAATAATGGAGAATAGAGAGATAATAATCCACTGTCTCCTGTTATATATAATGGAGGATAGAGAGAAAATAATCCCCTGTCTCCTGTTATATATAATGAGGATAGAGAGATAATAATCCCCTGTCTCCTGTTATATATAATGGAGGATAGAGAGATAATAATCCACTGTCTCCTGTTATATATAATGGAGGATAGAGAGGTAATAATCCCCTGTCTCCTGTTATATATAATGGAGGATAGAGAGATAATAATCCCCTGTCTCCTGTTATATATAATGGAGGATAGAGAGGTAATAATCCCCTATCTCATGTTATATATAATGGGGGATAGAGAGGTAATAATCCCCTTTCTCCTGTTATATATAATGGAGGATAGAGAGAAAATAATCCCCTGTCTCCTGTTATATATAATGAGGATAGAGAGATAATAATCCCCTGTCTCCTGTTATATATAATGGAGGATAGAGAGATAATAATCCACTGTCTCCTGTTATATATAATGGAGGATAGAGAGGTAATAATCCCCTGTCTCCTGTTATATATAATGGAGGATAGAGAGATAATAATCCCCTGTCTCCTGTTATATATAATGGGGGATAGAGAGGTAATAATCCCCTTTCTCCTGTTATATATAATGGAGGATAGAGAGGTAATAATCCCCTATCTCATGTTATATATAATGGATGATAGAGAGATAATAATCCCCTGTCTCCTGTTATATATAATGAGGATAGAGAGATAATAATCCCCTGTCTCCTGTTATATATAATGGAGGATAGAGAGATAATAATCCACTGTCTCCTGTTATATATAATGGAGGATAGAGAGGTAATAATCCCCTGTCTCCTGTTATATATAATGGAGGATAGAGAGGTAATAATCCCCTGTCTTCTGTTATATATAATGGAGGATAGAGAGATAATAATCCCCTGTCTCCTGTTATATATAATGGAGGATAGAGAGGTAATAATCCCCTGTCTCATGTTATATATAATGGAGGATAGAGAGATAATAATCCCCTGTCTCCTGTTATATATAATGGCGGATAGAGAGGTAATAATCCCCTTTCTCCTGTTATATATAATGGAGGATAGAGAGGTAATAATCCCCTGTCTCCTGTTATATATAATGGAGGATAGAGAGGTAATAATCCACTGTCTCATGTTATATATAATGGATGATAGAGAGATAATAATCCCCTGTCTCCTGTTATATATAATGAGGATAGAGAGGTAATAATCCCCTGTCTCCTGTTATATATAATGGGGGATAGAGAGGTAATAATCCACTGTCTCCTGTTACATATAATGGAGGATAGAGAGGTAATAATCCACTGTCTCCTGTTATATATAATGGAGGATAGAGAAGTAATAATCCCCTTTCTCCTGTTATATATAATGGAGGATAGAGAGGTAATAATCCCATTTCTCCTGTTATATATAATGAGGATAGAGAGGTAATAATCCACTGTCTCCTGTTATATATAATGGAGGATAGAGAGGTAATAATCCCCTGTCTCCTGTTATATATAATGAGGATAGAGAGGTAATAATCCCCTGTCTCCTGTTATATATAATGGAGGATAGAGAAGTAATAATCCCCTTTCTCCTCTTATATATAATGGATGATAGAGAGGTAATAATCCCCTGTCTCCTGTTATATATAATGGGGAATAGAGAGGTAATAATCCCCTGTCTCCCGTTATATATAATGGAGGATAGAGAAGTAATAATCCCCTGTCTCCTGTTATATATAATGAGGATAGAGAGGTAATAATCCACTGTCTCCTGTTATATATAATGGAGGATAGAGAGGTAATAATCCCCTGTCTCCTGTTATATATAATGAGGATAGAGAGGTAATAATCCACTGTCTCCTGTTATATATAATGGAGGATAGAGAAGTAATAATCCCCTGTCTCCTGTTATATATAATGGATGATAGAGAGGTAATAATCCACTGTCTCCTGTTATATATAATGGATGATAGAGAGGTAATAATCCACTGTCTCCTGTTATATATAATGAGGATAGAGAGGTAATAATCCACTGTCTCCTGTTATATATAATGAGGATAGAGAGGTAATAATCCACTGTCTCCTGTTATATATAATGGATGATAGAGAGGTAATAATCCCCTGTCTCCTGTTATATATAATGGATGATAGAGAGGTAATAATCCACTGTCTCCTGTTATATATAATGGGGGATAGAGAAGTAATAATCCCCTTTCTCCTGTTATATATAATGGAGGATAGAGAGGTAATAATCCACTGTCTCCTGTTATATATAATGAGGATAGAGAGGTAATAATCCACTGTCTCCTGTTATATATAATGGATGATAGAGAGGTAATAATCCCCTGTCTCCTGTTATATATAATGGAGGATAGAGAGGTAATAATCCCCTGTCTCCTGTTATATATAATGAGGATAGAGAGGTAATAATCCACTGTCTCCTGTTATATATAATGGAGGATAGAGAGGTAATAATCCACTGTCTCCCGGTATATATAATGGATGATAGAGAGGTAATAATCCCCTTTCTCCTGTTATATATAATGGATGATAGAGAGGTAATAATCCACTGTCTCCTGTTATATATAATGGAGGATAGAGAGGTAATAATCCCCTTTCTCCTGTTATATATAATGGATGATAGAGAGGTAATAATCCACTGTCTCCTGTTATATATAATGGAGGATAGAGAGGTTATAATCCCCTTTCTCCTGTTATATATAATGGAGGATAGAGAGGTAATAATCCACTGTCTCCTGTTATATATAATGAGGATAGAGAGGTAATAATCCACTGTCTCCTGTTATATATAATGGAGGATAGAGAGGTAATAATCCACTGTCTCCTGTTATATATAATGGAGGATAGAGAGGTAATAATCCACTGTCTCCTGTTATATATAATGGAGGATAGAGAGGTAATAATCCCATTTCTCCTGTTATATATAATGGAGGATAGAGAGGTAATAATCCCCTGTGTCCTGTTATATATAATGGAGGATAGAGAGGTAATAATCCCCTGTCTCCTGTTATATATAATGGAGGATAGAGAGGTAATAATCCACTGTCTCCTGTTATATATAATGGAGGATAGAGAGGTAATAATCCACTGTCTCCTGTTATATATAATGGAGGATAGAGAGGTAATAATCCCATTTCTCCTGTTATATATAATGGAGGATAGAGAGGTAATAATCCCCTGTGTCCTGTTATATATAATGGATGATAGAGAGGTAATAATCCACTGTCTCTCGGGTATATATAATGGAGGATAGAGAGGTAATAATCCCCTGTGTCCTGTTATATATAATGGAGGAGAGAGAGGTAATAGTCCGCTGTCTCCTGGTATATATAATAGAGTATATAGCGGGGATCATCTTCTCTGACCCAGGTATTATAAAATTTCCGCTGCAATGCAATAGTTAATACTTGATGCTACAGCACTGAATGTGTTAATCCCCTTAACCATTATCCATGGTGGAAAAAATGTATACTTAATAAACGCAGTGGGATTGGTTATTTTGTTACCTGCACCGCAGTGGATTTCTGCCACTCCAGTTCCAGTCCAAGGAGACCAGAGCAATGTAGATCCAGAAATGTCCCCCATCCATGGTGATGGGGTGGAGGCAGCAGGAGCTCCCTGGCAGCCAATCCTTCACGTGGCTGCACTCTCAAAACTCTTATGCTAATGGCCTGGTATGAGCAGCACAGGTCAGTTGAGGATGAAGCTGACTTCGTCAATTACCAAGAGGAAAGGCCAACACCAACCCTAGAGGCATATGTGGGTGTGACAGGTTGGACCGCCTATGCCACCCTGTCTGTTGCTGCTGGGAACCGGCTGGTCTTACCGTTCCCTTTCTTTATCCCAAATGTGTCCTCTAACCCATGTAGGAGGGGCTTACAAATGCTGCCATTACTGGACTCCTTAATAGCATAAAAAAACACGTTCCTTCTGGGTAACTGTCACTACTAGTGTACCCCGTTACTGGTGTACCTGAGCTGGTACCCCTGACCTCTTACTATAGATCATGGTGCTGTGGATGGATCCCCCTGGTCTATCACACTGGCCAGAGCTACTGGGTAGCGGGCAGAGCGGTGGTACTGGATGCTGGGTCCTAACCTCAGGACAGCCGGGAACGGATTAGAGTTGGGTCTAATCTGTAGGTCACATGAATTTCAGCAGGGAAGAAGTTATCAGGCAGGTCTTTGAAGCAAGTGATGTTTTTTTGCTCAAATGCCCTTATAGGGAGAGTTCACACCGGTTTAAGGTACCAGTGATAAAGAGGTCAGAAGATACAATAATGAGACATTTCAGCACAAACCAGCGCTGTTTTATACAGTTATGGACACAGCCTAGCAGGGGGTAAGCCAGCCCCTGAAATCTGAGCTATTTTTAGTATCAGGGTGCAATGTGTTTCCCCAAACATGTATTTAAATGCAATTTATACTTAACAAAATATACACTTATATGTGATATCCTAAAACTTGCTGTGATTTCCTGCATCCTGAGACAGAGAAAATCTAACAGCAAGTCTAATTAAACCTGTGTCTTCGGTGTGTTGGATATTCACACATGAAAAGCTCTAATTAACATGGCATTAACATGGGGTCCTTTCTTAAGACAGTTGCAGAATACACATTTCCTCCCCTGGTATATGCCTCAGAAATAAATGCATTTCCTCCACTTAAAAAGTTACAATCCCAAACAAGACATTTCCATACAAAACAGATCATAATATAACTGCTGTACTAACAAGATAGCTGGCATCCTTGGGAGACAAGGCAACTAAGGCAGAGTGCTTTCTTGTTATCAAGTTTTAGGGCAAATATGTGCAATGAATTCCTGCTGTGAAGTGTCTCCTGAGCACTGTGCAGTAATGAGGGCCCTCGCTAAGCGCTATGTGTGGCTCGATCATGTAGAAATAACTTATTTATATTTATTTTAATTAGAGATGCAGTGCAACTCTGTATATCATTGCAAATATACTGATTTTATTATATTGTGTTGTACTTTTGCATAGGAAATGTATTTATTTCTGAGACAGGGCCAGGGGATGAAATTGTATTTTCATAACTTTCTAAAGGAATCCTCCTGCTAGTTAATTATTTTCATGTGAAGTGACCAACATGTCTTTTTAGCCTGAAAGCACATCAGGGAGTCGTTACCTGTTATACTGCTTTGTTAAAGTGAAAGGAAACCTCTGAACAATGTGATTTAGGATATCACAGATTGCTGTAAATTTTGTTTACTTTTCATTCTTTTAAATCACTTTTGGAGAATATACTGCATCCCGGTACTAAATAACTGATATTATATCTCAGTCTTTGTGGGGCCATCTAGGATCACGGGGCTTTGTTACCCCCTGCTAGCATATGTGTCAGAATGTGTATAAAAGGAGCACCGTTTGACCATGTAATGTAGCATTGTTCCATCTGTACACTTCTGAAAAGATCGCTAGTACCACAAACTAGTGTGTGTTACTGTCCTTATTAGGACTACTTGAGCTAATAAACATCATTTCTTGCTTTGCTGTCTACTTACCTGCTGTAATTCCTACTGTGACCTACTGTGACAGGATGGACCACCTATGCCACCCTGTCTGTTGTTGCTGCGAACCGGCTGGGCTTACTGTGCCACCGTTCCCTTTCTTTATCCCTATTGTGCCCTCTGTGGTAGGAGGGGCTTAAGCTGCTGCCACCACTGGACTCCTTAACAGCATCCAGAACCGCATTCCTTCTGGGTGACTGTCACTGCTACTCTACCCCCTTGCTGGTGCACCTGGGCTGGTACCCCTGACCGCTTCCTATAGATCAGGGTGGCTGTGGATGGATCCCCCCTGGTCTATCACACTGGCCAGAGCTTCTGGGTAGAGGGCAGAGCGGTAGTGCCGGAAAGCCGGGTCCACACCCCAGAAACAGCCGGGAACGGATTAGAGTTGGGTCTAATTTGTAGGTCACAGGAATTTCAGCATGAAAGAAGTTTGAAGCAAGTGATGTTTATTTGTTTAAGTGCCCTGAAGGACAGTTCACACCGGTTGAAGGTCCCAGTGATCAAAAAGTCAGATGGAAAAATAATGATACATTCAATACAGACCAGTGCTGTTTTATACAGTTTTGGACAGAGCCTAGCAGGGGGTAAGCCAGACCCCTGAACTCTTTCCTGTCCCCAAGAAGTCTGAGTTATTTGTATCAGGATGCAAAATGTTTCCCCAAACATGGATTTAAATGCAATATATACTTAACAAAATGTACACTTATCTGTGATATCCTACATCACGTGCTGTTTACAATGTTCAGACAGGTTCCTTTTCTTTTATCGTCATTTCTGCCGTGGCGCAACCCGGGGTGCCTAAAGTGGAGAAAAGAGGGGTGCGCCAGGGCAGAAATGACGATACCAGAAACCACATCCACGGGAATCAGAACGCCCGTAGCACCCATAACGGCAACAACAACTACTAAAGCACACAAGTCAAGAGCAGACGTCCAAGGTAAACCCCCTGAAAAGGGTCTCCGCCTCCTACGTTCAGGTACATTTTCTTTTATCCAGGCAGGATACAGGTAACGACTCCCTGTTGTGTATTCAAGTGTTGGTCACTCACATTGAATAGACTTAATTAGCCTTAATAAGGACTTCCTCTCGAAGCTACACAACAGACTCCTCAAACAAATGCTTATTGCATCAGACATATACCTCAGAAAGGAATGCATTTCCGCTACAAAGTGCCACATGATACAACAGAACTAGTACATCTGCAAATATATAAATAAGTGCCCTGCACTTTTTCCTTTAAATAAATTCATACATTATATTATTTATAATTGATCCAGCCACACCTACAGGTTAGACCAATCTAATCCATTATCCAGCTGTTCTGAGGTTGAGACCCAGCATCCAGTACCAGCACTTTGCCCGCTACCCTGCAGCTCTGGCCAGTGTGATAGGCCAGGGGAAACCATCCACAGCACCCTGATCTACAGGAAGAGGTCTGGGGTACCAGCCCAGGTGCCCAGTGAAGGGGTACACCAGCAGCAACAGTTACACAGAGGGAACCCGGTTCTAGGTGCCAGTGTAGGAGTCTAGTGGTGGCAGCAGGCTCCTCTTACTGCGACAGGAGGGGCACATTTGGGATAAGGAAAGGGGACAGTGGCAAGGCAAGCCCAGCCCGTGCTCAGCAACACAGGCAGGGATGCATAGGAGGTCCATCCTGTCATACTATGCTGTTACCCCGAAAACCTACATGCAGTAGTTTCAGGACTTGGACAAAAGCCCTCATGTCACCCATGAGAAATTTGATAATCAGCTGCAGCAGTTTATGATGAAGTGGGTAAATGGATCTGACTCCAAAACCTGAGAGGAATTAATAGATTTAATTTGTGAAGAGCAGTTTCACTACTGGTGCGCACTGGAGATGAAGCAGTTGGTACTGGACCGCAAACCAGCAACATTGGAAGCAGCGGCACAGATGGTATGTGGCATTTTAGCCGCACTGGCAGAATTTCCAGTCTAGCAACCAGTTCCAATGGGCTGTTGAACAATGCAATACCCCTCCTTTGTTCATCACTCCCCCAAGCAAGTACCCACAAGCCGTTGTTTCTAGCCAGATCCCACTCTTTCCTGAACCTGGAAGTCATCAGAGATCACTGGACCCCCGACTGGAGGGGATGTGTTATGGCTGCAAGAAAACCAGTCCCCTGAGGAGGTCCCACGACACAGTTGTGCCCCTAATCTGGGTCCTGGAGGCCAGTGTACTTACCTAAGACAGGTGAGCCAACAGAGACTGCCCCAGGCAGTACCATGCAGTGACTCAGTGAAAATCATTACATGTAAAACCAAAAGTCCACCCATAATTATGTGGAAGCACCGGCAGCCTGTCCTAGTGGGACCCGTACAGGGAGAATGACTAAGAGAACCAGGGGCCTCCTTCACTTTGGAGAACCTCTACTTTGATGATCCTGCTGCAGCACCATGACCTCTCTATGACTGACCCCATCCTGAGTAGCCCCAACGTAGACCCCTGTGTGGAATGTCCAACTTAGGATAAAGTGAAGTCTGCAGGAAATAGTTCAGGACACCTCAGCTTTCTGATTCCTTCATGGAGGACATAAGGCACCAGTTTGGCAGCAGCCATTAAGGTCAGGAGGTGGGGAGTGTGACTGCAGAAATGAGCTGCTGTACTGGGTAGCTAAGAAAATAAAGGGCGAAAGGCCTGACTGGAAAAAAGTATCAACTAGTGGTTCCACAGAGATTTTGCGTGCCACAGATGTCAGTTGCCCACGAAATCCCTATGTCCGGGCACCGAGGGAGTGACCGAACACTGAAGCACCTGGCGGCAATTTTTCTGCCCTGGAGTGTTGGATGACATCTGACACTACTGTAAGTCCTGTGAGGTGGGCGCCTCAGTGCTCGTGCTCCCCTCAGGTCCTTGCCAACAGTTGGGGAACCTTTCCAGATAGTGGCTGTGGAAGTTCACCTGCTGTGCCCAGTAAATTGGGGCAAAGGTAGATCTTCACCATGGTGTATGAAGCTACCTGGTATCCAGAGCCTGTGGCTCTGTCCTCTATCGTGCTTGTCGCAGTAAACCTCCTATTGCATTAATTTATCAAGAAGACCTGACCAGCAGCAGTAAACTATTACCACTTCTGTGCCAGTATGATGGAATCTGAATGATGGCTGCCATTAATAGCGAGAGGCCCTATACCCGGAAAAACACCTTTTATTTTCTGTGATTGATAAATTTACCCATAAATAGCGGCTGAAAATTAACTCTGGAACGAATGTAGCAAGATATCTAAAAATCAATCCGGTTACCCAAGAATGAAGCTGTAAAACGCGTTGTGAAAGGTAAATGCATTTCTAGTACATAAACATAAAGGAAAGCGTCTATTATTGGCTACTAACAGATAAACTGTGAAAACTAATAAAACTAATAAAAAGTAAACAGAAAGCTGATATGTATATATATATGTTTTACATCTCACAAACAAGGTATAATACCTGGAAACTGGTTGCCTAGAAATCAACTATGGAGACCAGTAAATGTTTCTAACACAGGAGGAGATTATTGTTTGTTAATATTCCCCCTATAACTAATTTTTATCACCAATTATTACCAAAAATGTATGAAAAATACTGTTGTAGTCCGAGTACAGTAAGTGTTCAGACAACTTACATACTATATAGGTTAGGAAGCAGCATAACTCTTGCGTCCCTATGCCATCGTACCCCCAGCCGCATGCTGAATAGCACTAGGGTTATTTCCACACCGCTGGAGTGGTGGGAGTGGGTTAATAAAGTAAAAAATAGTTTAAATGAAATATTTTGTCAGGTCCCAGCTGTAGTGTACCACAATGGTGGTCCAGTCCGCCACTGAGTGTTTGGATGTAGAACTACTGGCACTTGGTGAACCAATCCCCGGCCTGCTTATTCTGAGGGTAAACAGACAGCTGAAAGGTTGGACCAGAGTCTTTCTCTACCTATGTAACCATGCGCACATATCATTGTATTACTTATATTATAATAACCATGACATATAGATTACTTCCATGTCTTCCTGAAACACTCTGGATTCCAGTTTTCCATCATGGAACATTCTGTACAGGCAGTGAGAGAAGGAATGCCATTGTCTGCCCCAGGACACCAGGGAGGTTTAAATAAACACTGCGTCACATTCTGCTCAGACACAGACAGACAGGTGCTACACAGCTCATGGACCAAGTATGAGACTGACCGCTGGCTGCTGGGAACTGGGGGGAGGGGAGAGCTGCCAAAATGTCTGTGGAAATAACAGAAGCTGCTGCTTGTTACAGGATCTGCCTGTCTGCGTCACTTGTAGTAATATGCAGAATATGCAAGTACACAGCACAAGCACTACAACTTTGTGCACTTTTTGTGTTTTTACACTTTTTTCTTTTGTAACACCTTAAAAAATGGGGGAAAGATGAAAAAACAAACTGTGTGTGAAATATTAGTGTGTCATTTGATGTGTAGTGTATGGCATTGTAAATGGTTTAGAATGAGTCACAGCTGGTGCCAAGACTAACATGCAGAGTATCACCTGGTGCCAAGACTAACATGCAGAGCATCGCCTGGTGCCAAAACTAACATGCAGAGCATCACCTGGTGCCAAGAATAACATGCAGAGTATCACCCGGTGCCAAGACTAACATGCAGAGCATCACCTGGTGCCAAGACCAACATGCAGAGTATCACCTGGTGCCAAGACTAACATGCAGAGTATCACCTGGTGCCAAGACTAACATGCAGAGTATCAGCTGGTGCCAAGAATAACATGCAGAGCATCACCTGGTGCCAAGACGAACATGCAGAGTATCACCTGGTGCCAAGACTAACATGCAGAGCATCACCTGGTGCCAGGACAAACATGCAGAGTATCACCTGGTGCCAAGACTAACATGCAGAGTATCACCTGGTGCCAAGAATAACATGCAGAGCATCACCTGGTGCCAAAACTAACATGCAGAGTATCAGCTGGTGCCAAGACTAACATGCAGAGTATCACCTGGTGCCAAGAATAACATGCAGAGTATCACCTGGTGCCAAGACTAACATGCAGAGTATCACCTGGTGCCAAGAATAACATGCAGAGCATCACCTGGTGCCAAAACTAACATGCAGAGTATCAGCTGGTGCCAAGACTAACATGCAGAGTATCACCTGGTGCCAGGACTAATAGCAGAGTATCACCTGGTGCCAAAACTAACATGCAGAGTATCAGCTGGTGCCAAGACTAACATGCAGAGTATCAGCTGGTGCCAAGAATAACATGCAGAGCATCACCTGGTGCCAAAACTAACATGCAGAGTATCACCTGGTGCCAAGACTAACATGCAGAGTATCAGTTGGTGCCAGGACTAACATGCAGAGTATCAGCTGGTGCCAGGACTAACATGCAGAGCCACACCTGGTGCCAAGAATAACATGCAGAGCATCACCTGGTGCCAGGACCAACATGCAGAGTATCACCTGGTGCCAAGACTAACATGCAGAGTATCACCTGGTGCCAAGAATAACATGCAGAGCATCACCTGGTGCCAAAACTAACATGCAGAGTATCAGCTGGTGCCAAGACTAACATGCAGAGTATCACCTGGTGCCAAGAATAACATGCAGAGTATCACCTGGTGCCAAGACTAACATGCAGAGTATCACCTGGTGCCAAGAATAACATGCAGAGCATCACCTGGTGCCAAAACTAACATGCAGAGTATCAGCTGGTGCCAAGACTAACATGCAGAGTATCACCTGGTGGCAGGACTAATAGCAGAGTATCACCTGGTGCCAAAACTAACATGCAGAGTATCAGCTGGTGCCAAGAATAACATGCAGAGTATCACCTGGTGCCAAGACTAACATGCAGAGTATCACCTGGTGCCAAGACTAACATGCAGAGTATCAGCTGGTGCCAGGACTAACATGCAGAGTATCAGCTGGTGCCAGGACTAACATGCAGAGCCACACCTGGTGCCAAGACTAACATGCAGAGTATCACCTGGTGCCAAGGCCAATATGCAGAGTCATCATTTATGCAGATAGTTTGTGTCACATGACAGTCTGAAAGCTCCCATGATACCATGTTACTGTCAGTGAAGGACCTCATACATCTAATTTGTGTTACTGAAGATGATTATAATACATATAAGACTATAGAATATCTATATAGTGTCACTGTACTGTGCTGAGATATTCTATCCTATGCCCTGAGATGGCAGAATAGGCGCCTCTCCCGGCCAATGTGAGGAAAGAGGGGATTGTATGGAGAAGTTGCAGCAAGATTTTTATGTGTGGAGTGAGAGTAGTTTAATTATATTTCCGGCTGTTCCATCCACTCGGCCGTTTCCACTCTGCAAATGTTTTTGATTTTTGTGCTAAGTGCACCTAAGTTTGCAGGGAGGCGAAAAAATGTTAAGAGGGGCATTGCTGGAAAGTGTAAGTTTTGTACATGATTTCAGTGTATACTGCATTGATTAGGTTATATGGATATTAGACGTTGTCTCAGAGCTTCAGGATCAGTAAAATATTCCTTTCATTATATGGTCTCACTTCTCCTTGGTGACTTGTAATATTCTTATAATTTACAGTACTGGATACATTATCCCATATATTATGAGGACTTTATCTCGATAAAATGTTACAGCTACATGCAGAATAATCATAGTATTGAATATATCTACACTCAGTGGCCACAATACAAGTTAATCCAAATATCTAATCTGCCAATTGTGAGGCAACAACTCTATGTATAAAAGCATTCAGACGTGGTCAAGAGGTTCAGTTGTTGTTCAGACCAAATACCAGGATGATGAAGAATGTGATTTTGACCGTGGAATGATTGCTGGTGCCAGGCGTGTGGTTGAGCTCCGCTCCTCTCCTGGGGTATTCACATACAGCAGAGTTTGCAGAGAATGGTGCACAAAACAGAGAACGTCAGTGAGCGGCAGTTCTGTGGACAATAATGCCTGATTAATGGGAACAGTCAGAGGAGACTGTCCAGTATGGTTCAAGCTGGTAGGAAGGAGACAGTAACTGAAATAACCTTGCGTTACATCTCTGAACACGCAGCACATCAAACCTTGGAAGTGAATGGGCTCCGGCTCCTCTCAGCTAGAACAGGAAACTGAGGCTGCACTGGGCACCGGCTCTCCGGCCAGTTGCAGAATGACCACATTTTGATGATTTCTGCTGCGATATGCAGATGGTAGGGTCAGAATCCGTGACATGAATCCATGAACACATCCTGCCTTGTGTCAGAGATGCCGGTGGGTGACGGTGGGGGTGTAATGGTGCGGGGATGTTTTCTTGGCACACATTAGGCCTCTTAATACCAGTTGAGCTTCATTTAAATTTCACAATTTACCTGAGTATTGTTGCTGACCGTGTGCATCGTTTTATGGCTGCACTCTGCCGATCATCCAGCAGTATAACGCGGCATGTCATAAAGCACACGTCATACCAAGCTGGTTCCATGAACATGACAATGAGTTGACAGTATACTCCAATGGCCTCCACAGTCACCAGGTCTGTAGAGAACCTTTGGGACGTGGTGGAACAGGAGATTTGCAGCAGGTTTGTGCAGCCGACACATCTGCAGTAACTGTGTGATGTGATAGTGTCGCCAAGGACCAGAATCTCTGAGGAAGGTTTCCAGCACCTTGTTGTATCTATGCCACGAAAAATTCATGCTGTTCTGGGGACATAGAGAGGTCCTACCCAGTACTAGAAAGGTGTACCTAATTGTGACAGGATGGACCTACTATGCCACCCTGTCCATGTTGCTGTGGACCGGCTGAGCTTGCCTTGCCAGTTGCCACCATTACCTTTCTTTATCCCAAATGTGACCCTCCTGTCGCAGTAGGAGGAGCTTGCTGCCCACACTAGGCTGCTACACCGGCACCTAGAACTTCTGCCTTCTGTATAACTGACGCTGCGAGTGTACCACGTTGCTGATGTACCTGGGCTGGTACCCCTGACCTCTTACTATGGATCAGGGTGGCTCTGGATGGTTCCGCCTGCTCTATCACAGTGGCCAGAGCTGCAGGTAGTGGGCAGAGCGTTGGTACTGGATGCTGGGTCCAAACCTCAGAACAGCCGGATAACGGATTAGGTTGGTCTAATCTGTAGGTCACAGGAATTACAGCAGGTAAGTAGGCATCAAAGCAGGATCTTTAGCAGTGATATTTTATGAGCTTAAGTAGCCCTTATAAGGACAGTTACACGCCAGTTTGTAGTACTAGTGATATATAGAAGTTACAGATGGAATAATAATATATTACATAGTCAATCAGTGCTCCTTTTATACATATTCTGACACACATGTAAGCAGGGAGTAACACCGCCCCCTGATCCTAGCTGGCTCCGCAAAGCCTGAGATATCACATCAGATATTTAGTATCAGGATACGTAATATGTTCTCCAAACGTGGATTTAATGCAATGCAAAGTTAACAAAATTTACACCAATCTTTGATATCATAAATCACATTGTTCAGAGGTTTCCTTTCACTTTAACAGGGCAGAGTAACAGGTAATGACTCCCTGCTGTGCTTTCAGGCTAATAAGGTCAGTCACTTCACATGAACAGAATTAATTAGCATGAGGCTTTCCCCAGAAAAGTTATGCAAATCCAATTTCCTCACCTGGCCCTGTCTCAGAAATAAATACATTTCCTATACTGAAATACAATACAATATATAAAATTAAGTACTTTTGCAATGATATACAGCGGTGCCCTGCACCCCTAATTAAAATAATAAGCTATTTTTACATGATCCAGCCACACTAATAAAGAGGCCAATTAGTGCATTTATCTCACACAGTGATGTAAAATTAACCTTGTCTTGCAATAGAATCTAGTTAAGCGTAACAGGAAAATGTGTCCTATATGAATATATAGTGTCATACAATGCTTGTTCCTCAAAATACATTGATTACCCGTAATCTGTTATCTGAATTCTAGTCTATGGGAAGGACACACAATACTGTAATCTGAAACTGTGCAGATTGTGTAAATCAGAAAGAGCCGGAGGGTGTTATCCCCTCAACATCTGCCCGAGACATGGCAGACGCTGCAGGAACAGAGCCAGAGGGGATCTAGGGCCTCATTCATCAAGTCACGTATTCAATGCGGATCCAGCGTTCAGTATTATACGTACCTAGACATTGCGTACTCCTGAATACATCAAGACATGGATCTCTATATATGGGGGCAGATCTGCTGGGCTCTCTTACCCCGGGGCAGCAGGATGTGTCCAATAACAATGTGATTATAAAATCTCAAAAGAACAAGCAGGAAACTAGAAAAAAATATTGAATTAATGTCACCTGGTTATAATATAATAAAGACATTAATGACAGAACAGGTGGGGAAAAAAGTGTTTTTTTTCTTCCAATGTTGTTAATGTCTTTCTGAGCAGGACTAGGGTGATGTGACATATGACGAGGTAGCAGAGGGAGAGGTCACGTATGACGAGGTAGCAGAGGATGAGGTCACGTATGACGAGGTAGCAGAGGATGAGGTCACGTATGACGAGGTAGCAGAGGGTGAGGTCACGTATGACGAGGTAGCAGAGGGTGAGGTCACGTATGATGAGGTAGCAGAGGGTGATGTGACATATGACGAGGTAGCAGAGGATGAGGTCACGTATGACGAGGTAGCAGAGGATGAGGTCACGTATGACGAGGTAGCAGAGGATGAGGTCACGTATGACGAGGTAGCAGAGGGTGAGGTCACGTATGACGAGGTAGCAGAGGGTGAGGTCACGTATGATGAGGTAGCAGAGGGTGATGTGACATATGACGAGGTAGCAGAGGATGAGGTCACGTATGACGAGGTAGCAGAGGGTGAGGTCACGTATGACGAGGTAGCAGAGGATGAGGTCACGTATGACGAGGTAGCAGAGGATGAGGCCACGTATGATGAGGTAGCAGAGGGTGAGGTCACGTATGACGAGGTAGCAGAGGATGAGGTCACGTATGACGAGGTAGCAGAGGATGAGGTCACGTATGACGAGGTAGCAGAGGATGAGGTCACGTATGACGAGGTAGCAGAGGGTGAGGTCACGTATGATGAGGTAGCAGAGGGTGAGGTCACGTATGACGAGGTAGCAGAGGATGAGGTCACGTATGACGAGGTAGCAGAGGATGAGGTCACGTATGATGAGGTAGCAGAGGGTGAGGTCACGTATGACGAGGTAGCAGAGGATGAGGTCACGTATGACGAGGTAGCAGAGGATGAGGTCACGTATGATGAGGTAGCAGAAGGTGAGGTCACGTATGACGATGTAGCAGAGGGTGATGTGACATATGACGAGGTAGCAGAGGGTGAGGTCACGTATGACGAGGTAGCAGAGGGTGAGGTTACGTATGACGAGGTAGCAGAGGATGAGGTCACGTATGACGAGGTAGCAGAGGATGAGGTCACGTATGATGAGGTAGCAGAAGGTGAGGTCACGTATGACGAGGTAGCAGAGGATGAGGTCACGTATGATGAGGTAGCAGAAGGTGAGGTCACGTATGACGATGTAGCAGAGGGTGATGTGACATATGACGAGGTAGCAGAGGGTGAGGTCACGTATGACGAGGTAGCAGAGGGTGAGGTTACGTATGACGAGGTAGCAGAGGATGAGGTCACGTATGACGAGGTAGCAGAGGGTGAGGTCACGTATGATGAGGTAGCAGAGGATGAGGTCACGTATGACGAGGTAGCAGAGGGTGAGGTCAGGTATGACAAGGTAGCAGAGGGTGATGTGACATATGACGAGGTAGCAGAGGATGAGGTCACGTATGATGAGGTAGCAGAGGGTGAGGTCACGTATGACGAGGTAGCAGAGGGTGAGCTCATGTATGATGAGGTAGCAGAGGATGAGGTCACGTATGACGAGGTAGCAGAGGGTGAGGTCACGTATGATGAGGTAGCAGAGGGTGAGGTCACGTATGACGAGGTAGCAGAGGGTGAGCTCATGTATGACGAGGTAGCAGAGGATGAGGTCACGTATGACGAGGTAGCAGAGGATGAGGTCACGTATGACGAGGTAGCAGAGGGTGAGGTCACGTATGAAGAGGTAGCAGAGGGTGAGGTCACGTATGGAGAGGTAGCAGAGGGTGAGGTCACGTATGACGAGGTAGCAGAGGATGAGGTCACGTATGACGAGGTAGCAGAGGATGAGGACACGTATGACGAGGTAGCAGAGGATGAGGTCACGTATGACGAGGTAGCAGAGGATGAGGTCACGTATGACGAGGTAGCAGAGGGTGAGGTCACGTATGACGAGGTAGCAGAGGATGAGGCCACGTATGATGAGGTAGCAGAAGGTGAGGTCACGTATGACGAGGTAGCAGAGGGTGAGGTCAGGTAGGACGAGGTAGCAGAGGGTGAGGACACGTATGAAGAGGTAGCAGAGGATGAGGACACGTATGACGAGGTAGCAGAGGATGAGGTCACGTATGAAGAGGTAGCAGAGGATGAGGACACGTATGACGAGGTAGCAGAGGATGAGGTCACGTATGAAGAGGTAGCAGAGGATGAGGACACGTATGACGAGGTAGCAGAGGATGAGGTCACGTATGAAGAGGTAGCAGAGGATGAGGACACGTATGACGAGGTAGCAGAGGATGAGGTCACGTATGAAGAGGTAGCAGAGGATGAGGACACGTATGACGAGGTAGCAGAGGATGAGGTCAGGTAGGACGAGGTAGCAGAGGGTGAGGTCACGTATGACGAGGTAGCAGAGGGTGAGGTCACGTATGACGAGGTAGCAGAGGATGAGGTCACGTATGACGAGGTAGCAGAGGGTGAGGTCACGTATGACGAGGTAGCAGAGGATGAGGCCACGTATGATGAGGTAGCAGAAGGTGAGGTCACGTATGACGAGGTAGCAGAGGATGAGGTCACGTATGACGAGGTAGCAGAGGGTGAGGTCAGGTAGGACGAGGTAGCAGAGGGTGAGCTCATGTATGACGAGGTAGCAGAGGATGAGGTCACATATGACGAGGTAGCAGAGGATGAGGTCACGTATGACGAGGTAGCAGAGGCTGAGGTCACGTATGACGAGGTAGCAGAGGATGAGGTCACGTATGACGAGGTAGCAGAGGATGAGGTCACGTATGACGAGGTAGCAGAGGGTGAGGTCACGTATGACGAGGTAGCAGAGGGTGAGGTCACGTATGACGAGGTAGCAGAGGATGAGGCCACGTATGATGAGGTAGCAGAAGGTGAGGTCACGTATGACGAGGTAGCAGAGGATGAGGTCACGTATGACGAGGTAGCAGAGGGTGAGGTCACGTATGACGAGGTAGCAGAGGATGAGGCCACGTATGATGAGGTAGCAGAAGGTGAGGTCACGTATGACGAGGTAGCAGAGGGTGAGGTCAGGTAGGACGAGGTAGCAGAGGGTGAGGACACGTATGAAGAGGTAGCAGAGGATGAGGACACGTATGACGAGGTAGCAGAGGATGAGGTCACGTATGAAGAGGTAGCAGAGGATGAGGACACGTATGACGAGGTAGCAGAGGATGAGGTCACGTATGAAGAGGTAGCAGAGGATGAGGACACGTATGACGAGGTAGCAGAGGATGAGGTCACGTATGAAGAGGTAGCAGAGGATGAGGACACGTATGACGAGGTAGCAGAGGATGAGGTCACGTATGAAGAGGTAGCAGAGGATGAGGACACGTATGACGAGGTAGCAGAGGATGAGGTCAGGTAGGACGAGGTAGCAGAGGGTGAGGTCACGTATGACGAGGTAGCAGAGGGTGAGGTCACGTATGACGAGGTAGCAGAGGATGAGGTCACGTATGACGAGGTAGCAGAGGTTGAGGTCACGTATGACGAGGTAGCAGAGGATGAGGCCACGTATGATGAGGTAGCAGAAGGTGAGGTCACGTATGACGAGGTAGCAGAGGATGAGGTCACGTATGACGAGGTAGCAGAGGGTGAGGTCAGGTAGGACGAGGTAGCAGAGGGTGAGCTCATGTATGACGAGGTAGCAGAGGATGAGGTCACGTATGACGAGGTAGCAGAGGATGAGGTCACGTATGACGAGGTAGCAGAGGCTGAGGTCACGTATGACGAGGTAGCAGAGGATGAGGTCACGTATGACGAGGTAGCAGAGGATGAGGTCACGTATGACGAGGTAGCAGAGGATGAGGTCACGTATGACGAGGTAGCAGAGGATGAGGTCACGTATGACGAGGTAGCAGAGGGTGAGGACACGTATGACGAGGTAGCAGAGGATGAGGTCACGTATGACGAGGTAGCAGAGGATGAGGTCACGTATGACGAGGTAGCAGAGGCTGAGGTCACGTATGACGAGGTAGCAGAGGATGAGGTCACGTATGACGAGGTAGCAGAGGATGAGGTCACGTATGACGAGGTAGCAGAGGATGAGGTCACGTATGACGAGGTAGCAGAGGATGAGGTCACGTATGACGAGGTAGCAGAGGGTGAGGACACGTATGACGAGGTAGCAGAGGATGAGGTCACGTATGACGAGGTAGCAGAGGCTGAGGTCACGTATGACGAGGTAGCAGAGGATGAGGTCACGTATGACGAGGTAGCAGAGGCTGAGGTCACGTATGACGAGGTAGCAGAGGATGAGGTCACGTATGACGAGGTAGCAGAGGATGAGGTCACGTATGACGAGGTAGCAGAGGCTGAGGTCACGTATGACGAGGTAGCAGAGGATGAGGTCACGTATGACGAGGTAGCAGAGGCTGAGGTCACGTATGACGAGGTAGCAGAGGGTGAGGTCACGTATGACGAGGTAGCAGAGGCTGAGGTCACGTATGACGAGGTAGCAGAGGATGAGGTCACGTATGACGAGGTAGCAGAGGATGAGGTCACGTATGACGAGGTAGCAGAGGATGAGGTCACGTATGACGAGGTAGCAGAGGATGAGGTCACGTATGACGAGGTAGCAGAGGATGAGGTCACGTATGACGAGGTAGCAGAGGATGAGGTCACGTATGACGAGGTAGCAGAGGATGAGGTCACGTATGACGAGGTAGCAGAGGATGAGGTCACGTATGACGAGGTAGCAGAGGATGAGGTCACGTATGACGAGGTAGCAGAGGATGAGGTCACGTATGACGAGGTAGCAGAGGATGAGGTCACGTATGACGAGGTAGCAGAGGATGAGGTCACGTATGACGAGGTAGCAGAGGATGAGGTCACGTATGACGAGGTAGCAGAGGATGAGGTCACGTATGACGAGGTAGCAGAGGATGAGGTCACATATGAGGAGGTAGCAGAGGATGAGGTCACATATGACGAGGTAGCAGAGGATGAGGTCACGTATGACGAGGTAGCAGAGGATGAGGTCACGTATGACGAGGTAGCAGAGGATGAGGTCACGTATGACGAGGTAGCAGAGGATGAGGTCACGTATGACGAGGTAGCAGAGGATGAGGTCACGTATGACGAGGTAGCAGAGGCTGAGGTCACGTATGACGAGGTAGCAGAGGGTGAGGACACGTATGACGAGGTAGCAGAGGATGAGGACACGTATGACGAGGTAGCAGAGGATGAGGTCACGTATGAGGAGGTAGCAGAGGATGAGGTCACGTATGACGAGGTAGCAGAGGATGAGGTCACGTATGACGAGGTAGCAGAGGATGAGGTCACGTATGACGAGGTAGCAGAGGATGAGGTCACATATGACGAGGTAGCAGAGGATGAGGTCACGTATGAAGAGGTAGCAGAGGATGAGGACACGTATGACGAGGTAGCAGAGGGTGAGGACACGTATGACGAGGTAGCAGAGGATGAGGACACGTATGACGAGGTAGCAGAGGATGAGGTCACGTATGACGAGGTAGCAGAGGATGAGGTCACGTATGACGAGGTAGCAGAGGATGAGGACACGTATGACGAGGTAGCAGAGGATGAGGTCACGTATGACGAGGTAGCAGAGGGTGAGGACACGTATGACGAGGTAGCAGAGGCTGAGGTCACGTATGACGAGGTAGCAGAGGATGAGGTCACGTATGACGAGGTACAGTGTGAGGAGGTAACAGGTCGAAGTGACGTATGGATGTGGGTTTATGGCCAATGTCTGCACGCTGTATACAATCTGGGACAATTCCACATATACACAGTCTCCACCCTGATTCTGTGGATGCAGAGAGCAGACCAGGGAGCACAATCTACAGGTCAGGACCCCAGAATGTGTTTCTGTCATATATGCAATAAATTCACCCACAGAAATGGCCCAACGACCTATAAGGAAGGTTCCATCCGTAGAGGTCACATAACATTCTCTGCCTCATAGATCAGCCTTTAGCCTCCAGCAAAGCACTCAGTAATTATACTATACTAAGGTTACATATGTCTAATTATATATCAGTATATCACTGCACTACAGCTGGAGATGGAAGGCGGTCTATAGCTGTCAGGGAAGGGGTTAATGTCTTTGGTACACAGTGAGATATTGCTGTTAATGGATCAGGATTAGATATTATTATTAGTACAGAGTGAGACACTACTGTCAGTGAAAGGGTTAATGGACAGCAGTGAGCGGCCCCCTGAGATAGGGCTATAAAGTGCTCTTAGGAAGTGGCTCTTATTACATAATGCACCCTGTATTGATCCGGATGTCACCCCTCCCCAATATTCCTCTTTTACACACAAATCCCGCAGACCCTTTTCCCTCTCTGTGTTCTAGTTTATCATGATCTGTAGATCTCAGCTGGGTCTTTAGGATGATGTGTGTGATTGTTACTGTAGTGTGATTGTGTTACTGATGTGTTATGTGTTAGTGCTGTGTGATTGTGTTATGTGTTAGTGCTGTGTGATTGTGTTAGTGCTGTGTGATTGTTACTGCAGTGTGATTGTGTTACTGATGTGTTATGTGTTAGTGCTGTGTGATTGTGTTATGTGTTAGTGCTGTGCGATTGTGTTATGTGTTAGTGCTGTGTGATTGTGTCACTGCTGTGTGATTATGTTATGTGTTAGTGCTGTGTGATTGTGTTATGTGTTAGTGCTGTGTGATTGTGTTATGTGTTAGTGCTGTGTGATTGTGTTAGTGCTGTGTGATTGTGTTATGTGTTAGTGCTGTGTGATTGTTACTGCAGTGTGATTGTGTTACTGATGTGTTATGTGTTAGTGCTGTGTGATTGTGTTATGTGTTAGTGCTGTGTGATTGTGTTATGTGTTAGTGCTGTGTGATTGTGTTAGTGCTGTGTGATTGTTACTGCAGTGTGATTGTGTTACTGATGTGTTATGTGTTAGTGCTGTGTGATTGTGTTATGTGTTAGTGCTGTGCGATTGTGTTATGTGTTAGTGCTGTGTGATTGTGTCACTGCTGTGTGATTGTGTTATGTGTTAGTGCTGTGTGATTGTGTTATGTGTTAGTGCTGTGTGATTGTGTTACTGATGTGTTATGTGTTAGTGCAGTGTGATTGTGTTAGTGCTGTGTGATTGTGTTATGTGTTAGTGCTGTGTGATTGTGTTATGTGTTAGTGCTCTGTGATTGTGTTACTGCAGTGTGATTGTGTTATGTGTTAGTGCTGTGTGATTGTGTTATGTGTTAGTGCTGTGTGATTGTGTTATGTGTTAGTGCTGTGTGATTGTGTTACTGATGTGTTATGTGTTAGTGCAGTGTGATTGTGTTATGTGTTAGTGCTGTGTGATTGTGTTATGTGTTAGTGCTGTGTGATTGTGTTACTGATGTGTTATGTGTTAGTGCAGTGTGATTGTGTTATGTGTTAGTGCTGTGTGATTGTGTTATGTGTTAGTGCTGTGTGATTGTGTTAGTGCTGTGTGATTGTGTTATGTGTTAGTGCTGTGCGATTGTGTTAGTGCTGTGTGATTGTATTATGTCTTAGTGCTGTGCGATTGTGTTATGTCTTAGTGCTGTGTGATTGTGTCACATTCTCCTAATAGGGATCAGTGTACAGAGAGAATCTCCTAATAGGGATCAGTGTACAGAGAGATTCTCCTGATAAGGATCAGTGTACAGAGAGATTTTCCTAATAGGGATCAGTGTCCAGAGAGATTCTCCTAATAGGGATCAGTGTACAGAGAGAATCTCCTAATAGGGATCAGTGTATAGAGACAGAATCTCTTGATAGGGATCAGTGTCCATAGAGAATCTCCTAATAGGGATCAGTGTACAGAGAGATTCTCCTTATAGGGATCAGTGTACAGAGAGATTCTTCTAATAGGGATCAATGTCCAGAGAGATTGTCTTAATAGGGATCAGTGTACAGAGAGATTCTTCCAATAGGGATCAGTGTCCAGAGAGATTCTCCTAATAGGGATCAGTGTACAGAGAGATTCTCCGAATAGGGATCAGTGTACAGAGATATTCTTCTAATAGGGATCAGTGTACATAGAGAATTTCCTAATAGGGATCAGTGTATAGAGACAGAATCTCTTGATAGGGATCAGTGTCCATAGAGATTCTCCTAATAGGGATCAGTGTACAGATAGAATCTCCTAATAGGGATCAGTGTACAGAGAGATTCTCCTGATAGGGATCAGTGTACAGAGAGAATCTCCTAATAGGGATCGGTGTCAAGAGAGATTCTCCTAATAGAGATCAGTGTACAGAGATATTCTTCTAATAGGGATCAGTGTACAGAGAGATTGTGTTAATAGGGATCAGTGTACAGAGAGATTCTTCCAATAGGGATCAGTGTCCAGAGAGATTCTCCGAATAGGGATCAGTGTACAGAGATATTCTTCTAATAGGGATCAGTGTACAGAGAGATTCTTCTAATAGGGATCAGTGTCCAGAGAGATTCTTCCGATAGGTATCTGTGTCCGGGGAAATTCTCCTAATAGGGATCAGTGTACAGAGAGATTATTCTAATTGGGATCAGTGTACAGAGAGATTCTTCTAATAGAGATCAGTGTACAGAGAGATTCTTCTAATAGGGATCAGTGTCCATAGAGATTGTCTTAATAGGGATCAGTGTACAGAGAGATTCTTTTAATAGGGATCAGTGTCCAGAGAGATTCTCCTAATAGGGATCAGTGTACAGAGAGATTCTCCTAATAGGGATCAGTGTACAGAGAGATTCTCCTAATAGGGATCAGTGTCCAGAGAGATTATCCTAATAGGGATCATTGTGCAGAAAGATTGTCCTAATATTGATCAGTGTACAGAGAGATTCTCCTAATAGGGATCAGTGTACAGAGAGAATTTCCTAATAGGGATCAGTGTATAGAGACAGAATCTCTTGATAGGGATCAGTGTCCATAGAGATTCTCCTAATAGGGATCAGTGTACAGATAGAATATCCTAATAGGGATCAGTGTACAGAGAGATTCTCCTGATAGGGATCAGTGTACAGAGAGATTCTCCTGATAGGGATCAGTGTACAGAGAGAATCTCCTAATTGGGATCAGTGTCCAGAGAGATTCTCTTAATAGGGATCAGTGTACAGAGAGAATCTCCTAATAGGGATCAGTGTATAGAGACAGAATCTCTTGATAGGGATCAGTGTCCATTGGGAATCTCCTAATAGGGATCAGTATACAGAGAGATTCTCCTGATAGGGATCAGTGTACAGAGAGAATCTCCTAATTGGGATCAGTGTCCAGAGAGATTCTCCTAATAGGGATCAGTGTACAGAGAGAATCTCCTAATAGGGATCAGTGTATAGAGACAGAATCTCTTGATAGGGATCAGTGTCCATAGAGAATCTCCTAATAGGGATCAGTGTACAGAGAGATTCTCCTTATAGGGATCAGTGTACAGAGAGATTCTTCTAATAGGGATCAATGTCCAGAGAGATTGTCTTAATAGGGATCAGTGTACAGAGAGATTCTTCCAATAGGGATCAGTGTCCAGAGAGATTCTCCTAATAGGGATCAGTGTACAGAGAGATTCTCCGAATAGGGATCAGTGTACAGAGATATTCTTCTAATAGGGATCAGTGTACATAGAGAATTTCCTAATAGGGATCAGTGTATAGAGACAGAATCTCTTGATAGGGATCAGTGTCCATAGAGATTCTCCTAATAGGGATCAGTGTACAGATAGAATCTCCTAATAGGGATCAGTGTACAGAGAGATTCTCCTGATAGGGATCAGTGTACAGAGAGAATCTCCTAATAGGGATCGGTGTCAAGAGAGATTCTCCTAATAGAGATCAGTGTACAGAGATATTCTTCTAATAGGGATCAGTGTACAGAGAGATTGTGTTAATAGGGATCAGTGTACAGAGAGATTCTTCCAATAGGGATCAGTGTCCAGAGAGATTCTCCGAATAGGGATCAGTGTACAGAGATATTCTTCTAATAGGGATCAGTGTACAGAGAGATTCTTCTAATAGGGATCAGTGTCCAGAGAGATTCTTCCGATAGGTATCTGTGTCCGGGGAAATTCTCCTAATAGGGATCAGTGTACAGAGAGATTATTCTAATTGGGATCAGTGTACAGAGAGATTCTTCTAATAGAGATCAGTGTACAGAGAGATTCTTCTAATAGGGATCAGTGTCCATAGAGATTGTCTTAATAGGGATCAGTGTACAGAGAGATTCTTTTAATAGGGATCAGTGTCCAGAGAGATTCTCCTAATAGGGATCAGTGTACAGAGAGATTCTCCTAATAGGGATCAGTGTACAGAGAGATTCTCCTAATAGGGATCAGTGTCCAGAGAGATTATCCTAATAGGGATCATTGTGCAGAAAGATTGTCCTAATATTGATCAGTGTACAGAGAGATTCTCCTAATAGGGATCAGTGTACAGAGAGAATTTCCTAATAGGGATCAGTGTATAGAGACAGAATCTCTTGATAGGGATCAGTGTCCATAGAGATTCTCCTAATAGGGATCAGTGTACAGATAGAATATCCTAATAGGGATCAGTGTACAGAGAGATTCTCCTGATAGGGATCAGTGTACAGAGAGATTCTCCTGATAGGGATCAGTGTACAGAGAGAATCTCCTAATTGGGATCAGTGTCCAGAGAGATTCTCTTAATAGGGATCAGTGTACAGAGAGAATCTCCTAATAGGGATCAGTGTATAGAGACAGAATCTCTTGATAGGGATCAGTGTCCATTGGGAATCTCCTAATAGGGATCAGTATACAGAGAGATTCTCCTGATAGGGATCAGTGTACAGAGAGAATCTCCTAATTGGGATCAGTGTCCAGAGAGATTCTCCTAATAGGGATCAGTGTACAGAGAGAATCTCCTAATAGGGATCAGTGTATAGAGACAGAATCTCTTGATAGGGATCAGTGTCCATTGGGAATCTCCTAATAGGGATCAGTGTACAGAGAGATTCTCCTGATAGGGATCAGTGTCCAGAGAGATTCCCCTAATAGGGATCAGTGTACAGAGAGATTGTCCAAATATTGATCAGTGTACAGAGAGATTCTCCTGATAGGGATCAGTGTATAGAGACAGAATCTCTTGATAGGGATCAGTGTCCATAGAGATTCTCCTAATAGGGATCAGTGTACAGAGAGAATGTCCTAATAAGGATCAGTGTACAGAGAGATTCTTCCAATAGGGATCAGTGTCCAGAGAGATTCCCCTAATAGGGATCAGTGTACAGAGAGATTGTCCTACTAGGGATCAGTGTACAGAGAGATTCTCCTAATAGGGATCAGTGTACAGAGAGAATCTCCTTATAGGGATCAGTGTACATAGAGATTCTCCTAATAGGGATCAGTGTACAGAGAGATTCTCCTGATAAGGATCAGTGTACAGAGAGAATCTCCTAATAGGGATCAGTGTACAGAGAGATTCTCCTAATAGGGATCAGTGTACAGAGAGATTCTCCTGATAAGGATCAGTGTACAGAGAGAATCTCCTAATAGGGATCAGTGTCCAGAGAGATTCTCCTAATAGTGATCAGTGTACAGAGATATTCTTCTAATAGGGATCAGTGTACAGAGAGATTCTCCTAATAGGGATCAGTGTACAGAGAGATTCTCCTAATAGGGATCAGTGTACAGAGAGATTCTCCTAATAGGGCTCAGTGTACAGAGAGAATCTCCTAATAGGGATCAGTGTACAGAGAGATTTTCCTAACAGGGATCAGTGTACATAGAGATTCTCCTGATAGGGATCAGTGTACAGAGAGATTGTCCTACTAGGGATCAGTGTACAGAGAGATTCTCCTGATAGGGATCAGTGTACAGAGAGATTCTCCTGATAGGGATCAGTGTACAGAGAGATTCTCCTGATAAGGATCAGTGTACAGAGAGATTCTCCTGATAGGGATCAGTGTACAGAGAGATTCTCCTGATAGGGATCAGTGTACAGAGAGAATCTCCTAATAGAGATCAGTGTACAGAGAGAATCTCCTACTAGGGATCAGTGTACAGAGAGATTCTCCTAATAGGGATCAGTGTACAGAGAGAATCTCCTAATAGGGATCAGTGTACAGAGAGATTTTCCTAATAGGGATCAGTGTACATAGAGATTCTCCTGATAGGGATCAGTGTACATAGAGATTCTCCTAATAGGGATCAGTGTACAGAGAGATTTTCCTAATAGGGATCAGTGTACATAGAGATTCTCCTGATAGGGATCAGTGTACAGAGAGATTGTCCTACTAGGGATCAGTGTACAGAGAGATTCTCCTGATAGGGATCAGTGTACAGAGAGATTCTCCTGATAGGGATCAGTGTACAGAGAGATTCTCCTGATAAGGATCAGTGTACAGAGAGATTCTCCTGATAGGGATCAGTGTACAGAGAGATTCTCCTGATAGGGATCAGTGTACAGAGAGAATCTCCTAATAGGGATCAGTGTACAGAGAGATTTTCCTAATAGGGATCAGTGTACATAGAGATTCTCCTGATAGGGATCAGTGTACAGAGAGAATCTCCTAATAGAGATTAGTGTACAGAGAGAATCTCCTAATAGGGATCAGTGTACAGAGAGAATCTCCTAATAGGGATCAGTGTACAGAGAGATTTTCCTAATAGGGATCAGTGTACATAGAGATTCTCCTGATAGGGATCAGTGTACATAGAGATTCTCCTAATAGGGATCAGTGTACAGAGAGATTCTCCTGATAAGGATCAGTGTACAGAGAGATTCTCCTGATAGGGATCAGTGTACAGAGAGATTTTCCTAATAGGGATCAGTGTACATAGAGATTCTCCTGATAAGGATCAGTGTACAGAGAGAATCTCCTAATAGGGATCAGTGTACAGAGAGATTTTCCTAATAGGGATCAGTGTACATAGAGATTCTCCTGATAGGGATCAGTGTACAGAGAGATTTTCCTAATAGGGATCAGTGTACATAGAGATTCTCCTGATAGGGATCAGTGTACAGAGAGATTGTCCTACTAGGGATCAGTGCACATAGAGATTCTCCTGATAGGGATCAGTGTACAGAGAGAATCTCCTAATAGGGATCAGTGTACAGAGAGAATCTCCTAATAGGGATCAGTGTACAGAGAGATTTTCCTAATAGGGATCAGTGTACATAGAGATTCTCCTGATAGGGATCAGTGTACAGAGAGATTCTCCTAATAGGGATCAGTGTACAGAGAGAATCTCCTAATAGGGATCAGTGTACAGAGAGATTTTCCTAATAGGGATCAGTGTACATAGAGATTCTCCTGATAGGGATCAGTGTACAGAGAGATTGTCCTACTAGGGATCAGTGTACAGAGAGATTCTCCTGATAGGGATCAGTGTACAGAGAGAATCTCCTGATAGGGATCAGTGTACAGAGAGATTCTCCTGATAGGGATCAGTGTCCAGAGAGATTCTCCTGATAGGGATCAGTGTACAGAGAGATTCTCCTGATAGGGATCAGTGTCCAGAGAGATTCTCCTGATAGGGATCAGTGTACAGAGAGAATCTCCTAATAGGGATCAGTGTACATAGAGATTCTCCTGATAGGGATCAGTGTACAGAGAGATTGTCCTACTAGGGATCAGTGTACAGAGAGATTCTCCTGATAGGGATCAGTGTAAAGAGAGAATCTCCTGATAGGGATCAGTGTACAGAGAGATTCTCCTGATAGGGATCAGTGTACAGAGAGATTCTCCTGATAGGGATCACTGTCCAGAGAGATTCTCCTGATAGGGATCAGTGTACAGAGAGATTGTCCTACTAGGGATCAGTGTACAGAGAGAATCTCCTGATAGGGATCAGTGTACAGAGAGATTCTCCTGATAGGGATCAGTGTACAGAGAGAATCTCCTGATAGGGATCAGTGTACAGAGAGATTCTCCTGATAGGGATCAGTGTACAGAGAGATTCTCCTGATAGGGATCAGTGTACAGAGAGATTGTCCTACTAGGGATCAGTGTACAGAGAGATTCTCCTGATAGGGATCAGTGTACAGAGAGATTCTCCTGATAGGGATCAGTGTACAGAGAGATTCTCCTGATAGGGATCAGTGTACAGAGAGATTCTCCTGATAGGGATCAGTGTACAGAGAGATTCTCCTGATAGGGATCAGTGTACAGAGAGATTCTCCTGATAGGGATCAGTGTACAGAGAGATTGTCCTACTAGGGATCAGTGTACAGAGAGATTCTCCTGATAGGGATCAGTGTACAGAGAGATTCTCCTGATAGGGATCAGTGTACAGAGAGATTCTCCTGATAGGGATCAGTGTACAGAGAGATTCTTCCAATAGGGATCAGTGTACAGAGAGATTCTGCAGATAGGGATCAGTGTACAGAGAGATTCTCCTGATAGGGATCAGTGTACAGAGAGATTCTCCTGATAGGGATCAGTGTACAGAGAGATTCTCCTGATAGGGATCAGTGTACAGAGAGATTCTCCTGACAGGGATCAGTGTACAGAGAGATTCTCCTGATAGGGATCAGTGTACAGAGAGATTCTCCTGATAGGGATCAGTGTACAGAGAGATTCTCCTGATAGGGATCATTGTACAGAGAGATTCTCCTGATAGGGATCAGTGTACTACACCATGTACTTTAGTGAAGCTGTCACATATACTGGGATGAGTTTTGGGAAATGTTCTATCCCTGATTTTAGGAATGGGGTTCAGAGAGTTGGTTTTCCTTGTAATGAGGATGATGTTGAGATCAGAGGCGGCCGTAGAATAAGTCACATTTCTGGCTGGATTGGGAGTATTTAGTAACGTTATATAGCGGCGTTAGAGATGTCACTGTTGTCCTACGTCCAGGTTCTTATATCCCCCTCTGGGCTTATGAAACAACTACACAACTGGAAACTAATGATTTGGTTCCCTTGTTACAGTGTGTCCCCCCGACCACGCTCCCTCCTCTGTATGGGGTACAGTCTATTAGTAGAGGTGTCAGACGTGTCCTTCAGTAGAACTAAAGCCCCAGACTGTCCTGGCGCTGGGATGGGGTCTGACCTGGGCGTGTGACCCGGAAGTGTGACCTGGACGTGTGACCAGGGCGTGTGACCTGGACGTGTGACCGCGACGTGTGACCAGGGCGTGTGACCCGGACGTGTGACCTGGACGTGTGACCCGGACGTGTGACCTGGACGTGTGACCGCGACGTGTGACCAGGGCGTGTGACCCGGACGTGTGACCTGGACGTGTGACCAGGGCGTGTGACCTGGACGTGTGACCGTGACGTGTGACCAGGGCGTGTGACCTGGACGTGTAACCGTGACGTGTGACCAGGGCGTGTGACCTGGACGTGTGACCAGGGCGTGTGACCTGGACGTGTGACCGTGACGTGTGACCAGGGCGTGTGACCTGGACGTGTGACCGTGACGTGTGACCAGGGCGTGTGACCCGGACGTGTGACCTGGACGTGTAACCGTGACGTGTGACCAGGGCGTGTGACCTGGACGTGTGACCAGGGCGTGTGACCTGGACGTGTGACCGTGACGTGTGACCAGGGCGTGTGACCTGGACGTGTGACCAGGGCGTGTGACCTGGACGTGTGACCTGGACGTGTGACCAGGGCGTGTGACCTGGACGTGTGACCGTGACGTGTGACCTGGGCGTGTGACCCGAAAGTGTGACCCGGACGTGTGACCTGGACGTGTGACCAGGGCGTGTGACCTGGATGTGTGACCTGGACGTGTGACCGTGACGTGTGACCAGGGCGTGTGACCGTGACGTGTGACGAGGGCGTGTGACCTGGACGTGTGACCGTGACGTGTGACCAGGGCGTGTGACCTGGACGTGTGACCTGGACGTGTGACCTGGACGTGTGACCAGGGCGTGTGACCTGGATGTGTGACCGTGACGTGTGACCAGGGCGTGTGACCTGGACGTGTGACCGTGACGTGTGACCAGGGCGTGTGACCTGGACGTGTGACCAGGGCGTGTGACCTGGACGTGTGACCGTGACGTGTGACCAGGGCGTGTGACCTGGACGTGTGACCGTGACGTGTGACCCGGACGTGTGACCTGGACGTGTGACCTGGACGTGTGACCAGGGCGTGTGACCTGGATGTGTGACCTGGACGTGTGACCGTGACGTGTGACCAGGGTGTATGACCTGGACGTGTGACCGTGACGTGTGACCTGGGCGTGTGACCCGGAAGTGTGACCCGGACGTGTGACCTGGACGTGTGACCTGGACGTGTGACCGTGACGTGTGACCGTGACGTGTGACCTGGGCGTGTGACCTGGACGTGTGACCTGGACGTGTGACCAGGGCGTGTGACCCGGACGTGTGACCGTGGCGTGTGACCCGGACGTGTGACCAGGGCATATGACCGTGACGTGTGACCGTGACGTGTGACCAGGGCGTGTGACCAGGGCGTGTGACCGTGACGTGTGACCCGGACGTGTGACCAGGGCGTGTGACCTGGACGTGTGACCCGGACGTGTGACCCGGATGTGTGACCGTGACGTGTGACCTGGACGTGTGACCTGGACGTGTGACCGTGACGTGTGACCTGGACATGTGACCCGGACGTGTGACCTGGACATGTGACCGTGACGTGTGACCTGGGCGTGTGACCTGGACGTGTGACCTGGACGTGTGACCAGGGCGTGTGACCCGGACGTGTGACCGTGGCGTGTGACCCGGACGTGTGACCGTGACGTGTGACCAGGGCGTATGACCTGGACGTGTGACCGTGACGTGTGACTGTGACGTGTGACCTGGACGTGTGACCTGGACGTGTGACCCTGACGTGTGACCTGGACGTGTGACCTGGACGTGTGACCCGGACGTGAGACCTGACGTGTGACCTGGGCGTGTGACCTGGATGTGTGACCGTGACGTGTGACCTGGACGTGTGACCTGGACGTGTGACCTGGACGTGTGACCTGGACTTGTGACCTGACGTGTGACCTGGACGTGTGACCTGACGTATGACTTGACGTGTGACCTGGGCGTGTGACCTGGACGTGTGACCTGACGTGTGACCAGGGCGTGTGACCTGGACGTGTGACCTGACGTGTGACCTGGACGTGTGACCTGGACGTGTGACCTGGACGTGTGACCTGACGTGTGACCTGACGTGTGACCAGGGCGTGTGACCTGGACGTGTGACCTGGACGTGTGACCTGGACGTGTGACCTGGACGTGTGACCTGACGTGTGACCTGACGTGTGACCTGGACGTGTGACCTGGACGTGTGACCTGGACGTGTGACCTGACGTGTGACCTGACGTGTGACCAGGGCGTGTAACCAGGACATGTGACCTGACGTGTGACCTGGACGTGTGACCTGGACGTGTGACCTGGACGTGTGACCTGGACGTGTGACCTGGACGTGTGACCTGACGTGTGACCTGGGCGTGTGACCTGACGTGTGACCTGGGCGTGTGACCTGGATGTGTGACCGTGACGTGTGACCTGGACGTGTGACCTGGACGTGTGACCTGGACTTGTGACCTGACGTGTGACCTGGACGTGTGACCTGACGTATGACTTGACGTGTGACCTGGGCGTGTGACCTGGACGTGTGACCTGACGTGTGACCAGGGCGTGTGACCTGGACGTGTGACCTGACGTGTGACCAGGGCGTGTGACCTGGACGTGTGACCTGACGTGTGACCTGGACGTGTGACCTGGACGTGTGACCTGACGTGTGACCTGACGTGTGACCTGGACGTGTGACCTGGACGTGTGACCTGGACGTGTGACCTGGACGTGTGACCTGACGTGTGACCTGGACGTGTGACCTGGACGTGTGACCTGGACGTGTGACCTGACGTGTGACCTGACGTGTGACCAGGGCGTGTAACCAGGACATGTGACCTGACGTGTGACCTGGACGTGTGACCTGGACGTGTGACCTGGACGTGTGACCTGGACGTGTGACCTGGCGTGTGACCAGGGCGTGTGACCGTGACGTGTGACGAGGGCGTGTGACCTGGACGTGTGACCGTGACGTGTGACCAGGGCGTGTGACCTGGACGTGTGACCTGGACGTGTGACCTGGACGTGTGACCTGGACGTGTGACCTGGACGTGTGACCTGACGTGTGACCAGGGCGTGTGACCGTGACGTGTGACGAGGGCGTGTGACCTGGACGTGTGACCGTGACGTGTGACCAGGGCGTGTGACCTGGACGTGTGACCTGGACGTGTGACCTGGACGTGTGACCAGGGCGTGTGACCTGGATGTGTGACCGTGACGTGTGACCAGGGCGTGTGACCTGGACGTGTGACCGTGACGTGTGACCAGGGCGTGTGACCTGGACGTGTGACCAGGGCGTGTGACCTGGACGTGTGACCGTGACGTGTGACCAGGGCGTGTGACCTGGACGTGTGACCGTGACGTGTGACCCGGACGTGTGACCTGGACGTGTGACCTGGACGTGTGACCAGGGCGTGTGACCTGGATGTGTGACCTGGACGTGTGACCGTGACGTGTGACCAGGGTGTATGACCTGGACGTGTGACCGTGACGTGTGACCTGGGCGTGTGACCCGGAAGTGTGACCCGGACGTGTGACCCGGACGTGTGACCTGGACGTGTGACCGTGACGTGTGACCGTGACGTGTGACCTGGGCGTGTGACCTGGACGTGTGACCTGGACGTGTGACCAGGGCGTGTGACCCGGACGTGTGACCGTGGCGTGTGACCCGGACGTGTGACCAGGGCATATGACCGTGACGTGTGACCGTGACGTGTGACCAGGGCGTGTGACCAGGGCGTGTGACCGTGACGTGTGACCCGGACGTGTGACCAGGGCGTGTGACCTGGACGTGTGACCCGGACGTGTGACCCGGATGTGTGACCGTGACGTGTGACCTGGACGTGTGACCTGGACGTGTGACCGTGACGTGTGACCTGGACATGTGACCCGGACGTGTGACCTGGACATGTGACCGTGACGTGTGACCTGGGCGTGTGACCTGGACGTGTGACCTGGACGTGTGACCAGGGCGTGTGACCCGGACGTGTGACCGTGGCGTGTGACCCGGACGTGTGACCGTGACGTGTGACCAGGGCGTATGACCTGGACGTGTGACCGTGACGTGTGACTGTGACGTGTGACCTGGACGTGTGACCTGGACGTGTGACCCTGACGTGTGACCTGGACGTGTGACCTGGACGTGTGACCCGGACGTGAGACCTGACGTGTGACCTGGGCGTGTGACCTGGATGTGTGACCGTGACGTGTGACCTGGACGTGTGACCTGGACGTGTGACCTGGACTTGTGACCTGACGTGTGACCTGGACGTGTGACCTGACGTATGACTTGACGTGTGACCTGGGCGTGTGACCTGGACGTGTGACCTGACGTGTGACCAGGGCGTGTGACCTGGACGTGTGACCTGACGTGTGACCTGGACGTGTGACCTGGACGTGTGACCTGGACGTGTGACCTGACGTGTGACCTGACGTGTGACCAGGGCGTGTGACCTGGACGTGTGACCTGGACGTGTGACCTGGACGTGTGACCTGGACGTGTGACCTGACGTGTGACCTGACGTGTGACCTGGACGTGTGACCTGGACGTGTGACCTGGACGTGTGACCTGACGTGTGACCTGACGTGTGACCAGGGCGTGTAACCAGGACATGTGACCTGACGTGTGACCTGGACGTGTGACCTGGACGTGTGACCTGGACGTGTGACCTGGACGTGTGACCTGACGTGTGACCTGGGCGTGTGACCTGACGTGTGACCTGGGCGTGTGACCTGGATGTGTGACCGTGACGTGTGACCTGGACGTGTGACCTGGACGTGTGACCTGGACTTGTGACCTGACGTGTGACCTGGACGTGTGACCTGACGTGTGACCTGACGTATGACTTGACGTGTGACCTGGGCGTGTGACCTGGACGTGTGACCTGACGTGTGACCAGGGCGTGTGACCTGGACGTGTGACCTGACGTGTGACCAGGGCGTGTGACCTGGACGTGTGACCTGACGTGTGACCTGGACGTGTGACCTGGACGTGTGACCTGGACGTGTGACCTGACGTGTGACCTGACGTGTGACCTGGACGTGTGACCTGGACGTGTGACCTGGACGTGTGACCTGGACGTGTGACCTGACGTGTGACCTGACGTGTGACCTGGACATGTGACCTGGACGTGTGACCTGACGTGTGACCTGACGTATGACTTGACGTGTGACCTGGGCGTGTGACCTGGACGTGTGACCTGACGTGTGACCAGGGCGTGTGACCTGGACGTGTGACCTGACGTGTGACCAGGGCGTGTGACCTGGACGTGTGACCTGACGTGTGACCTGGACGTGTGACCTGGACGTGTGACCTGGACGTGTGACCTGACGTGTGACCTGACGTGTGACCTGGACGTGTGACCTGGACGTGTGACCTGGACGTGTGACCTGGACGTGTGACCTGACGTGTGACCTGGACGTGTGACCTGGACGTGTGACCTGGACGTGTGACCTGACGTGTGACCTGACGTGTGACCAGGGCGTGTAACCAGGACATGTGACCTGACGTGTGACCTGGACGTGTGACCTGGACGTGTGACCTGGACGTGTGACCTGACGTGTGACCTGGACGTGTGACCTGGACGTGTGACCTGGACGTGTGACCTGGACGTGTGACCTGACGTGTGACCAGGGCGTGTGACCTGGGCTTGAGACCTTATAACTGTTCATAGAAAAGTAATGTTTATTTACAAACATGAAGATTGATAGAAGTTGGTTCTGCTGTTACTAATGGTCAATATTTTTTTTTTTTTACATACAACAGGTTCTCTCGCACTTGGGAGATAAATATATATTTATCTATCTAATATTGCAAAGATGTTATTTTAACTTTTCAAGTTTGAAGGGTATAAAAAAAGGGGGGGGGGGTATACAGGGACCAAAGGGAGGGACGGGGGGGGGGGGGGTGTATGTGATTCACGCATCCAGTAAGAGAACAAGTATGTTTGCTTAGCAATATCTTTCCACTAGAACTGAAGTGGAGATTGATTGTGATACATGGCCCATGGGGTCCAAGTTTTGTAGAAGGAGACGGAGGAGCCCCTCAGCACACTAGTAATATGCTCCATTTGGTAAGTGTGCCATATCCGACTGCAGACCATCTGGAGTGTTGGTGGTGTGGAGCTTTTCCAAGAGGCCGCTATTTGACAAGTGGCAGCACTGATGATGTGCCTAAAGAGTTTGTGAGCAGATCTAGTAAGGTCTGGAATGGGTAGTGGCAGTAAGATGTGCTTAGGGTCAGGTGGTATGTGGGCATTTAGGATTGTTGAGGCTAGAGCAAGAACTGCTGCCCAGTATGAGCGGATCCCCGGACAGTCCCACCATATATGCATGAATGTTCCCGTCTGACCACAGTTTCTCCAACAATCAGCGCTGGTCTGTGGGTATATTTTTTGTAATCTCGAGGGGACATAATACCATCTGTGCAACAGTTTGTTAGCATTTTCTTTAATGCGGACATTTATAGAACAGTGAGCCGTACCATCAAATATATCCGACCATTCTTCCTCATCCAGTACAGTCCCCAGGTCAGCCTCCCACTGCGCCTGAAAGCGATCCTTAACAGGCGGAGTGACAGGAAGTAAAGTATTATATAGAATAGAAATGAGACCTTTGGAGGCTGGGCCCGAAAGACATAGATTCTCAAATGTGGTGGATGGCCTGGAAGAGAGTTGAGCCTTGACTGTTTGGTGGTAGTGCCTAATCTGAAGATACTGATGGAACTGTCTCGGAGCAAAGCCACACTGTTCAACTAACTCTGAGAATTGTGGAAATAATGCTGTTCTGGTTATATGATTGAGTAACAGCAGCTTGCCTTCACCTGCCCATTTCATATACATAGAGCGAGATAATCCGGGCGTAAAGGCTGGGTTAGACCACAAAGGTACTAGAATCGAAGGGGTAGGAGAGAGGGAAGCTAAGCGATTGCATCTAGACCAAATTGATAAAGACAGGGCCAGAACTGGATGGGCTCGGACAGAGACTGGGCGCTGTGTAGCTGGTAGCCATAGTACAGAGCAAATCGGTGGGCCACCCAGTATGTCCGACTCTATGTCTACCCATATCCTAGTTCCAGGGGGAGAGTGCCATTGTACACACTGAGCCAGCCTCGCAGCATAATAGTAATTGCGGATACTAGGGATGCCAAGACCACCCGCAGCGGGAGAGCGCTGTAGGATGCGAGCAGATATCCTGGGTCTCTTGTTCGACCATATAAACTGCATTATTAATGTTTGTAACTTTTTTAGAATAGAGGGGGGGACCCTGATAGGGAGAGTGTGGAAAAGGTATAATAACCTTGGGAGCAAGTTCATTTTCACAGATGTTATCCTTCCCACCCAGGATATCATGAGTTTATCCCATGCTTTTAAGTCTTTTCTTATACAAGCTATGAGAGGGGGGTAATTAGCCTGGTAGATATCTTCCACTTTTCTGGTAAGGGTTATGCCCAAGTATCTTATGTGTTCGGAATTCCAGTGAAAGGGGAAATTTAATTCTAGGAGTTTCTTTAACTTAGGGGGAATATGGAGGTCAAGGATATCTGTTTTGGCTGTGTTTATCTTAAAGTTTGATATTGTGGAAAAGATTTCAAGCTCTTGAAATAGGTTGGGGAGAGAGGTTAAAGGGTTAGTTAGGGTGAGGAGAATATCGTCTGCATAGAGGGCTATCTTATGGGCACTGGAAGGCAGTTGTATCCCCGTTATATTAGGATTTATACGGATTCTCGTGGCTAAGGGTTCTATCACCAAGGCAAATAGAAGGGGAGATAGAGGACACCCTTGTCGTGTTCCGTTTCGGATAATAAAAGATGGAGAGGAGTCTCCGTTCACCTGGACCGAAGTCGATGGGTTATGGTACAGGGCTGACACCCCTTTGAGAAAGCGGTCTTGGAAGCCATACGCAGCCAGAGCCTGCATCATGAAGGGCCAGCCAACGCGGTCAAATGCCTTCTCCGCGTCGAGTGACATAAGGAGAGAGAGTTGTTTGTTGTTATTAATATTTTGAATAAGATCTATGATCCGCCTTGTGTTGTCCGCAGCTTGTCTACCCGGGACAAACCCGACTTGATCTGGGTGTATTAGCCTGGGGAGCACAGAATTAACCCTATTCGCGAGAATTTTAGCATATATCTTAAGGTCAACGTTTAGAAGTGATATGGGGCGATAGCTGCTGCAAAGGGAGGGGTCCTTACCCTCTTTTGGGATTACTGATATCCGGGATCGGGTCGTTGCCGGGTCAAAGGAGGTACCATCAAGTATGGCATTAAACCATGTGGTGAGTTTAGGGCTAAGGACACCTGCAAATTTTTTATAATATTTGGCTGGGAAGCCATCTGGGCCTGGAGCAGATGACACTTTCATGGCGCGTAATGCAGTAATGGTTTCCTCCTCCGTTATATCTAAATTAAGGAATTCAATCTCTGCTTCAGAGAGTCGCGGAAGTTGGCAAGAGCACAGATACGCATTTATTCTGTCTTCTAAATCAGGAGGGGGTGGAGATGAGGCGTCTAAGTTATATAGCGACGAATAGTACGCCTGGAATTCCTTCACTATCTGACTCGGATTGTATGTCATTACACCCTGCGAGTTTTTAATTGATGTGATCGTGTTACGCGTGCGCTTCTGCCGCAACCTCCTAGCCAGGAGAGAGTCCGCTTTATCGCTTTTTTCGTAGAAAAGCTGCTGGGTCCATTTAAGACTGCGGGCTGTTTTTTTGGACAGAACCGCGTTGAGCTGACCCCTCACCGCTGTCAGCTCCCGCAGGTGCGATGGGTCCAAGGAACCCTGGTGCTGAGCGAGAAGGGAGATAAGACTAGTCTCTAGTGTGGCTATCAGTTCTTTTTCCTCTCTATGCCGAGCAGAGGCGATGCTGATGAGCCGCCCGCGGATTGTGGCTTTATGCGCCTCCCAGACTACGGATGGTGATAGGTCAGGGGACTCATTCAAAGCAAAGTAATCATTAAGTGCTTCCGATAGCTCCAAGCATGTCTTAGGGTTGAGTAAGAGGGTGTCATCTAGCCTCCATGTTAAGTTTCGCTTAGGAAGATTTGCTACTTGTAAATCCAATGATACCCCCATATGATCTGTCCAGGTAAACGGATGAACCTCAGCTTTACAGAGTTTGGTTGCTAACTGTGAGTCTACGAAAAAATAGTCTATACGGGTATACACATTATGAGGGTGAGAGTAAAACGTGTACCCCCTGTCCGTACCATTGATAACCCTCCATGCATCCAACAGAGAATGTTCTTTAAGTAAGAGAGCAAATTGTTTGGAAAGTCGCGTGGGGTGCATTGGTGTTTGTGCAGCTGTTGTGACAGTTGGGGATTTATCCAAATTGGGATCCAGTATCGCGTTGAAATCACCTCCCATCAAAAGTTGGCCCTCCGCTTGTTTGTTAATAAGGCTGAATAGCTTTTGTAGGAATGGGATCTGGCCTTGGTTTGGAGCGTAGCAACAAATCAGTGTGACCGGAAGCTGGCCCAGTGTGCCCACTAACATAAGAAATCGACCCTCAGGATCTGCTATTGAGCGTCGTACCTTAAGAGGTACTGATGGTCGTACAAGGATTGCCACTCCTCGGTGTTTAGATGCAGCTGAAGCAAAAAAGGTTTGAGAAAAGAGTTTTCCCTGAAATGTTGTGTGCGGTTGAGTTAGGTGGGTTTCCTGCAGGAAGACTACTTCTGCTCGTGTCTTTTTAAGTGCAGCCATTAATGTGGAACGCTTTTGGGGGGTGTTCAACCCCTTAACATTTATTGTCAGTAAGTGAAGCGACATATTGTGGTGAAAGTGTGAGACTTAACATTGAGGGGCTCCTCCGAGTCCGCAGTTCCAGCAAGATGCCATGAAATCAGGGATGCGTGAAGTGGGCTATGCTTACAAAGTGGATGGTAAAGGATGGATGAATCGGTAGGGGAGAAGGTTTGGGGTTGAGCTGTCTGCAACCTGTCAAGGGGGGGGAAGTATTGGCCGGTCATCGTTTGTCCGACCTATGGTTGCTTGACTTCGGGTAAAGTAGTAGGTGCTACTACAAGGGGTCGCACCAAGAGGGGAGAGGACAGGGAAGGGCGGGGTGGATTGTTGTAGGTTGTGTTTGGGTAGTGTGAGCAGAAGGGAAGAGAGGGGCACCAACCAATTTAGTTAGAATACAATAACATGACTTTAACTTTAACATTTACACACTAGAGAATCCTCTGAAAGTACAATAGTAAACAGCCATGAGATATCTGTGTAAAAACAATATAAGTTTGGCAACTTAAAATAGTATTTAAGGCTTAAATATCACCGGTATAGAATAGTTCTTAGCACATATGGCGCTGGCAGAAGTCTACGCCCAGACCTCGAAGTGAGCTGAACTCTCCCTGTGAGACTAGAGGGGTGAGCCGGAGATGAACAGGTGAATCTTCTTTCAGCAATAAGACAGGACACGTCCGATCAGTCCATGTGGAGCACACGATGATGTAATGCTCGTACCTGTCAGGAAATAAAAAAGAGGGGAGGGGGTAGAAAAAACAACGGACGAGAGAAAAGCAATCTCTGGGAACCTAAAGAGAAAATTAAACTATTTAAGGTATAGTATCTGTCTATTGTTTTCAGAAGGATCACACCTCTGTTTCGGCTTAAGGAGGTCTGTCTCTAGAGGTTAAGATCTCTGCCTTATCAGGCCGTGTTCCATTCTGGTCGCGGTGAGGTTCTCTGGGCTCGCGCCACAGTCGGTCTATCTGTAGGAGACATAGAGTTAGAAGACAGTCCCAGGTCCCAGTTTTTCCAGTATCAAAGCGCCTTCTGTCGGAGTTTTTGCGAAGAGAGGTCTAGTTTCTGTGAATACTTGAAGCCGAAAAGGAAAACACCACTTGTATCGGTACCCGTGTTGTCGCAGAGCCTTCGTGACATCTTTCAGATCTCTGCGTTTCTGGATGGTTAGAGGTGCCAGATCTGCGTACACCTGGATATCGCTGCCTTGGTATGGGATAGAGTCTCTGTTCCTCTAATGGTCAATATTTTAATATATATACTGTTTGGAAGATTGAGGATCTCTGTAGATGAGACACAGCTCAGTGACAGCAGGTTTGTGTGACATGTGGGAACACAACATGTAGCCCCTGTGTGTGTGTATACCACACGCGTGTCCAGGACTGATCTGTGTGTATGTTACACACACGCCATCCCCGGCCTCCCTCTGCCTCCTGGGCTGCCATCTGCTATGTCTGCAATGGGCACTGAGAGACCTCCCAGTGTACGTCTAAGAGACAGCACAGAGTGAGACATGTCAGGAGACTGAGCAGTGTCAACATATGACATCCTGGTGTCACTGTGAGGAGGGGCTGAGTACTGATGGGTAGTATCAGTGTTGGTATATACAGTATGTACTGTGTATAGTGACCCCAGCACACAGTGATGTGATGTACTATGACTGTAGTACTGATGGGTAGTATCAGTGTTGGTATATACAGTATGTACTGTGTATAGTGACCCCAGCAGTGATGTGATGTACTATGACTGTAGTACTGATGGGTAGTATCAGTGTTGGTATATACAGTATGTACTGTGTATAGTGACCCCAGCACACAGTGATGTGATGTACTATGACTGTAGTACTGATGGGTAGTATCAGTGTTGGTATATACAGTATGTACTGTGTATAGTGACCCCAGCACACAGTGATGTGATGTACTATGACTGTAGTACTGATGGGCAGTATCAGTGTTGGTATATACAGTATGTACTGTGTATAGTGACCCCAGCAGTGATGTGATGTACTATGACTGTAGTACTGATGGGTAGTATCAGTGTTGGTATATACAGTATGTACTGTGTATAGTGACCCCAGCCCACAGTGATGTGATGTACTATGACTGTAGTACTGATGGGTAGTATCAGTGTTGGTATATACAGTATGTACTGTGTATAGTGACCCCAGCACACAGTGATGTGATGTACTATGACTGTAGTACTGATGGGCAGTATCAGTGTTGGTATATACAGTATGTACTGTGTATAGTGACCCCAGCAGTGATGTGATGTACTATGACTGTAGTACTGATGGGTAGTATCAGTGTTGGTATATACAGTATGTACTGTGTATAGTGACAACAGCACACAGTGATGTGATGTACTATGACTGTAGTACTGATGGGCAGTATCAGTGTTGGTATATACAGTATGTACTGTGTATAGTGACCCCAGCAGTGATGTGATGTACTATGACTGTAGTACTGATGGGCAGTATCAGTGTTGGTATATACAGTATGTACTGTGTTTAGTGACCCCAGCAGTGATGTGATGTACTATGACTGTAGTACTGATGGGCAGTATCAGTGTTGGTATATACAGTATGTACTGTGTATAGTGACCCCAGCAGTGATGTGATGTACTATGACTGTAGTACTGATGGGCAGTATCAGTGTTGGTATATACAGTATGTACTGTGTATAGTGACCCCAGCAGTGATGTGATGTACTATGACTGTAGTACTGATGGGCAGTATCAGTGTTGGTATATACAGTATGTACTGTGTATAGTGACCCCAGCAGTGATGTGATGTACTATGACTGTAGTACTGATGGGCAGTATCAGTGTTGGTATATACAGTATGTACTGTGTATAGTGACCCCAGCAGTGATGTGATGTACTATGACTGTAGTACTGATGGGCAGTATCAGTGTTGGTATATACAGTATGTACTGTGTATAGTGACCCCAGCAGTGATGTGATGTACTATGACTGTAGTACTGATGGGTAGTATCAGTGTTGGTATATACAGTATGTACTGTGTATAGTGACCCCAGCAGTGAGATGTGATGTACTATGACTGTAGTACTGATGGGTAGTATCAGTGTTGGTATATACAGTATGTACTGTGTATAGTGACCCCAGCACACAGTGATGTGATGTACTATGACTGTAGTACTGATGGGTAGTATCAGTGTTGGTATATACAGTATGTACTGTGTATAGTGACCCCAGCACACAGTGATGTGATGTACTATGACTGTAGTACTGATGGGTAGTATCAGTGTTGGTATATACAGTATGTACTGTGTATAGTGACCCCAGCACACAGTGATGTGATGTACTATGACTGTAGTACTGATGGGCAGTATCAGTGTTGGTATATACAGTATGTACTGTGTATAGTGACCCCAGCACAGTGATGTGATGTACTATGACTGTAGTACTGATGGGCAGTATCAGTGTTGGTATATACAGTATGTACTGTGTATAGTGACCCCAGCAGTGATGTGATGTACTATGACTGTAGTACTGATGGGCAGTATCAGTGTTGGTATATACAGTATGTACTGTGTATAGTGACCCCAGCACACAGTGATGTGATGTACTATGACTGTAGTACTGATGGGCAGTATCAGTGTTGGTATATACAGTATGTACTGTGTATAGTGACCCCAGCACACAGTGATGTGATGTACTATGACTGTAGTACTGATGGGTAGTATCAGTGTTGGTATATACAGTATGTACTGTGTATAGTGACCCCAGCACACAGTGATGTGATGTACTATGACTGTAGTACTGATGGGTAGTATCAGTGTTGGTATATACAGTATGTACTGTGTATAGTGACCCCAGCACACAGTGATGTGATGTACTATGACTGTAGTACTGATGGGTAGTATCAGTGTTGGTATATACAGTATGTACTGTGTATAGTGACCCCAGCACACAGTGATGTGATTGTACTATGACTGTAGTACTGATGGGTAGTATCAGTGTTGGTATATACAGTATGTACTGTGTATAGTGACCCCAGCACACAGTGATGTGATGTACTATGACTGTAGTACTGATGGGTAGTATCAGTGTTGGTATATACAGTATGTACTGTGTATAGTGACCCCAGCACACAGTGATGTCGACTGTCTATGCTGTAGTACTGATGGGTAGTATAAAACCGTGTGGTATATACAGTATGTACTGTGTATAGTGACCCCAGCAACACTCACGTGATGA